>NW_014542918.1:43716-61939 GCF_000741045.1 Vigna radiata var. radiata | reverse complement strand
ACATTTTAAATTTAGTTACATTGTAATTTAATTGTTTAAACTTTTTGGACAAACTTTTGCACATTTGGGTCAATGTTGATGAATTTATGATGGGTCCAAATTGTAGAGGACACATGGCCTAGGGTTTCTTTTTCTTTTAGGGTGGACCCCACCCTATTTTTGGAAGACACTTGGCCTTTGTAAAGGGCAACCAGCCGCCACTTACTAAAGGATGCACTTTTAGGGTTTAGGGTTTAGGGTTTAGGGTTTAGGGTTTAGGGTTTAGGGTGTTAGGATTAACATTTTCATTTACTTTAATGATGTCTAGTGTGTTCGGTGGTGATAATTTAATTCTGATGTTAGCTTAGGTTAGTCGGATTGGTCATCAATAAAATTACTTTGTTTCCATGAGACTTTTGAACTTTAATTGCCATACTGCTGCTTTGATTTTGCTCAATATTTAATCTGTTGTCTGCCTGCGATTAGGTATACGCTTAGTTGCCTAATCGATGTCAATTCTTTGCTTAGTTGATTAGACTGCATGGTGGATGACTGATTAAATTTGTGCATTGCATTCGCTTAGTCTGTAAGTTTGAAGACCGAATTAGCCTTCGCTTAGTTGGGTGGTTCGTGTCGGATTTGGATTAGAGGAGTGAATAGTTGTCGTTAATCTGTGATTGGAAGCATAGTGATTGAGTTAATGACCGACCATTTTTATTCTGTATTTGATTCCGTTTTTATGTTTCTGTCTGCATTTCAGTTATACATTTTTGTTTGCATCCGCGTTTTGATTTAATTCATCTGCAGTCACAAACCTTTCACAACCCCCCCCCCTTCGAGTTTGACCTGATTCTCGTACCACAGTTTGGTCCTTGAGAGACGACCTAGGAGTCACTTCCTAGCACTATACTGCATTTTTAATGCACATCAAATTTGTGTGGGTTGCGACAACCCATCACTCATTCTTCCACAACAAGTAATTACTCAATTCAACTTTTCAATGGAATCTCATCAAGATGCACACATGCTTCAATTTATTCCAACTTCATAGTGCTCACATAATCACATACTTTCCAACAAATGTTATTCTTATGAATGATCATTTAACTAAGCATAGATGTAATCATGAATTTCAGACATCCTTTCCAGGAAAAGTGTTTCACTCAATCACTCAAGTGTTTCAGGAGGTCACTCCTTCCCTCTACTATCCACATGTCACATGAAACAAGATTGCCCTTCATCTATTACAATCAACATTCTTACACACAAAGGCCAACACAAGGACTTTTCAAGGCTTATAATGAGGTTGGGCTAATAAGAAAAATTGGTTTTTCTAGATAACAAAATCCTTGAGTTAAGAGAGTTATTCAACATTCATAGTTCAAGCACCAACTCTCTTGCAACCAATCTCACTTATTCCTAACTTTTCCCTTTTTCTTTAACTTTTGCATTGAGCTTATCTTTCATGTTGTTCTTTTCTTTTCTTTTCTATCTTTTCTCATGCTTTTTCATTCAACACATTAACTCCCTACTTTCCTTTTGCCTTTCAATTCTCCCAATAACCCCAAAGTTGAACCTTTATCAATACCATTCAATTATTCTCAACTCCACTCAAGGTAAAGATTTTTCACAAAAGGTTTTCAAAGTGTTTCAGGCTAAGGTTCAAAAAGTGTAGAACACCTAGTTCTCTTTACTTTGGGACAAAAATTTGGCTAAATAAGGGCTTCCAAAATGGCCTTGATCATATGACACAAACATGTAATTCAATCAGTCATAAAGACTTAGGCAAAATCATTCATGCTCTCAAATGAATAGCAAATATATTATCAAATACTTTGGAGCTCAAAAATCTCACACAAATATGCTCACTCAATAGCTTANATACCAATCATACATCCTGCTTAGCATCATAACCACAACCATAATCTCATCATGCATCTGTTCACACAGCTTGTGAGCAATTCACCTGTATATAAGCATGTAAAGCAATCTCAATCATCATGCACATCAAGCATCATCAAGCACACTCATCATGCAATCAACAAGTCAAACCATTATCAGATAAGGTGTTCAAGCAAGTATCATAAAACCTACACTACTCAACAGAATTGAACCTATTCTAAAAGTTCAAATTACAAAACATAAAGAAAATAAAACCATGTTCTACTATAATTAGCATCCATCAGTAGATGCCATATCAACCCATGCTATCGTTAGAGTCATCATCATCATCTCCAGCCTCTGCATCCTCAAAATNATCATCCTCCTCCTCATCATCCATGACAGGAGCTTCAACTGCTCCAACTCCGTTATCCTGTGCTTGCTCCTGCGGCCATGCCATAGCACTATATAACCCATCCATAGTCCACCTGTGCGCAGGTGGTGTATCATACAACCACACAATCATCTCAGTTGTGGCCACCTGCCCTCGATGAATGGCCTCAAGTCTAGCTTCCATCATGGACATATACATGTCCCTCATCTGGAATGGCTTTGCATGTTGTGCTNGTTCCTCCTGCTAGGCTGCTCCTCTCTTGGGGTGTCCCCGAGGCACTGGTCTGGCTACCTCATCTCCTCTATAGTATTGCCTGTAGTATGATGCATTTATGGTCGTCCTAGGCCTCTCAAATGGTGGAGTAGAGATATCCACCCCAGCATGCTGGCACAGATGTGTGATCAAAGAAGGATGACCCAGTGGTGCCTTGCTGCTTACAGTAGTGGCGCAACTCTGGATCTCATTAGCAATGACTTCACCAATGTTCACATTCATACCTCTTGATGAGTCAATATTTTCTCGACTTCATTTGGTTTATTGTTCTAAAATTAATCAGGGAAGTGTGCTTAAATGTCCGATATTTTTCNACTCTTGCTAATTGTGCTTAATTTGACCGAAAATTCTAATTTTAATTAATTTGAATTTTCTGAGCTAATTAATTGCATTATTTATTGCAGGAAAATTTTGGAGATACAATTTTGGACACTAGGGAAGACATCAATTCATTCAAGACTCTCCACAAAGACACTTTAGAATTAGTAAAATTTTAATTTAGTAGAAAAGGGCTTTTTAAACCAAGTTTTGTAATTTTGGGCCAAATTTTGGTAGTGTAGACAAAGCCCAATTTTAGAGTAGGATGATTTGGCACCTAGGGTTTCTTTAGGGTGGACCCCACCCTCTCATTTAGGGACACCTTGCTGTCCTAGGATCTGCAGGCTTTTTTCGCCGAGGGATCGGGTTAAGGGTAGGCCAAGAAAGTTGCATAACGATTAGATAATCAAGCACATTAAACAAGAGGAGTAGATAAGAGAGGGCGGATAAGATGAAATTGTAAACCCCCAACAACTCCACTCATCCATAGTCTTTTTCTCGTCAACTGAATCAAACACATTGCATGTTTATTTTCTGTCTTTGCATCCACATCAATTAATTTTTCTCTACAAGTCTTACGATTTTAATTCGCACGAANGATAAGGCCTTTCGAGTCTCTTGGGAAGAACGATATTGGGTTTTACCNATTATATTACTTGAAACGATTTGGTACGGTTGCCAATTTGTTAACAGNAGGGTAAGTGGCCAATTTCTCCCAGTTTCTACTTTCTAGCTCCTCACCAAACTGTGGAGCTAAATCTGGAATCCATATTGCCTTCCTCTCCATCAACAAGCGTCTTTCTTGGACAATCAGATAACGCTGCTCATGCTTCCTACAGAGGAATCTGTGGGAGTAAAATCTTTTTGGCTCTTTCTTCTTGTTCCACATGGTCTTAACTCTTCTTGAAGATGAGGACGTCATTCCTACATCAAATACAATTAAAAAGACCAAAGAATTCACCATTAAGGGTTAGTAAACCGTCAAATAAGTGTCACTACATCATTGTTCAGCGTTAAGGGCAAAAGCAAGACCCCTCAGCGTCACTTGCATATCACAGAATCCATAGAATACCAATTTTGCCAAGCCACCGCTCAGCGGTAGCGGCGGCAGTTTACAATTTAATCGGTGCAAAACGTTTCTACTTCATGAAATCATGCATAGAAATCAAAAGCCCAAATTTTTCATGCTTCTACATATGCTTTCATCAAACTCCTATTATAGAAACCCTAAAAATTAAAATTGCACGACTTACTTGGGTGGAGAAACTTTGAATGCTTGCCAAATGTTCATTGAATGAAGATGGATGCTCCCCAAATGTAGTGCTCTCACCACAAAACCCCAAACTTCGCTAAAAGAATGGCGCAAAAATGATGAACAAAGGATTTTTAGTGAGTGGGTGATGGGAAAAGTGAAGAGAAACTCTTGAAAAACTTTTGAGAGTGCAAAGGAAGGGTGCAAGGCACAAAGTGACGCTTTGGCGAACCCTAAGGGGTGTTTGTTAAGCCCCTGGCAAGTGTACCAGATCGTTATCAAGTAATATAAAATGGGTAAGTCTGAGTATCGTTTTCCATAAGGACTCTTAGGCCTTTACTTTCGTGTAAATTAATAGCGTAAGACCTGAGAAAGAATTACATTTAGGTTTTAAATGCAAAGAGCAAAAACAATCATGCAAATGCAAATGAATCAGTTGGCAAGGAAAAGATATGAATGAATGGAGTTGTTGGGGATTACAATTTCATCTTATCCACCCTCTTATGTCTACTTTTCTTATTTAATTTTCTTCATTATCATATTGTCATGCAAACTTTCTGAGTCTACCCTAAATCCAATTCCTTGGCGAAAAGAGCCTGTTACTAATTACTGGCTTACTATCTCTAGTCTCCCCAAGTAATTAGCAATGCATTAAAAACAGAAGCAAATTTGATCGCTCAGTGCATAAAAGTAACAGAATTTAAGCCTAGGCCCATCTGATGGACGCTCAACGCCTAATTTGATCTTTCAGCGGTCCAATACGCTTATGGGTGTCGCAACCCATGCAAATTTAATGTGCAATTTAGAAATGCAGTATAAACTAGGAAGTGACTCCTAGGTCGTCTCTCACGGACCAAACTATGGTTCGAGAATCAGGTCTAATACAAAGTGAGGGAATTTAGATGAAAGATTTTGTGAATGCCAATGACTAAATTAAAATGGAAATTAAACACAACCAAATATAATTAACAATCATTAAAGTAAAGATTAGAATTAAAATTAAAATAAAATTAAAAGATAAGACACTAAAGAAAATAGCCTGACTGACAATTAATTAAACNTGCATTGCATAAGAAAATTAAGACATAAAAAAAGAACATGGTGAATATGAGTAAGAACAGTAGCTTAAGTTGGTAGAGCGGCACCGTGCAGTAATGGTAAAATTTCAATGCCTAATCATGTGAACTATTTGAATGCAATTGTGAATTAAAGAAAGCCTTGCTCCAGCGTGATTTTCCAAAGGTAAGTAAAAANAAATCTTGTAAAATGAAGTCAACGTGTCCTCTNCAGNCGTCACATCACTAGACACCATCTAATCTATTTTTCATTTATGAAAGCAAAAGAAATGCTAATTTTCCTTCCAGCATCCGTGACCCACCTTCACTCCAAGCAATTGAATAAAAATTCATTTCTCCAAGTCCACCACNGTACACCTACTGCATATGCATCTTTCAAAGAAAAGAAAAATTAAAGTGATAACGTGACAACACTTTTTCTCCTTAATTGAAACCAAAACATCCCATTTGAATGAAAGATAAAACAAATCGGAACCGTGGCTCCCTTTCTTCAGCACTCAATCACCATTTCTTCATTTCGAAAAGCAAATTAAAGGTGCTAAAAGATGGCTGTTGAGACCTTGTACTGGAATCAAACCTTATAAAAAAAATGCATGAACCAAATGAAAAAGGGAAATGAGTGTCGGCTGCAGCTGGAACACCAATTGTAAACAACATGTGCAAGTAAAATAATCAACATGGGTGTGCAAGTAAAAGGCTTAGACCGTGTGCTTTCTCAATAATAAAAATAAAAAACAAAGACGTTCTCCATGGTGGCAGCTAGAAGCACCACTCCTTGCACCGTTCAAAGTGCTTCTCGGTTCCAGCCCTTTGCACAAAATGAAAATGGAAAAGTCTACTTCATTCATCCAAGAAACCAANGTGAATGTTCAAGCTAGGAAACAAGAAAATGATTCAATCAAAAGTGCTCAAGAACCCAAAATGAAAGAAAGAGTATGCTTCTTCATTCCATTCATCGAAAGTCAAAAAACAAGAACATGGTTTTCCAAGTGAAGCTATGCAAAAAAAACGTTCCAGCAGCTCTCTCTAAAGAGTGACGGNTGTTGTAGTAAAAATGCCATGTGTTTTTGTGTCTCTAAAATTAGGGTGGGGTCCACCCAACCCTAGGTGCCATGTGTCAAGTGTCTTACTAAAATTGGGCCCAACAACATTTTTCCAAAATTGGCCCAAGATGCAAAGAGTTTGTCTAAAATGTTTTAAACAACAAAATTACAATACAATTAATTTTAAAATGTCTAATTGGAGAATCTTGAATTAATTTTTAAAATCTACAATATCTAATAATGATTTTCTCTAATAATAATAATTCTTTTAATCTTTAAACCCAACAAGATTATATCTCCTGTTTTCATTTAACTAATTTTTAAAATAACAACAACTAAATCTTCTAAAAGATTTACATAATATTATTTTATTAATTATCCAGATTAATTAATTTGCATACTTTTCCTTTCTACACCCTCTCTTGATTAATTTCTACATCAATTAAATAAAGGTAAAATACCCTTTTACCCCTAGGCAAAAATAAAATAAATAAATAAATAACATAACAATTATGTTCTAACAAAAAATATAAAGTGAAGAACACTAATCTCCAAACAAAAACCCAAAGTTTCAAAACTACTTTATTTTTAAAACCTCGATTTTCCCGGATCTTACATTCACCCCTTCACAAAAGAATTTTCGTCCCGGAAAATTGCAAATAAAGAAGCATACACCATGCAAAACTTTAAGTACTTTCTCAAAAATTACATTAATTTTCATAATACAATAATACTAACAATTTTTTTTAACGGATCAAAAGAACACCACAATAAACTCATTGTATTCTAAATAATAACAACAATATACATAGATACTCAACAAAAACTACACGAGCTTACTCCTCACGGTCCCAAAAGATTTTCGAAAACTAGGCTCTGATACCAAATGTAACATCCCGATTCTTCAAGATGTCATGGTGCCATTTTTTCCAAAACCCTTCTATAAAGAATTCATGAAAAGATAATAATCTTTATTCAATTAAAAATGCGAAAGCTAAACATAACCATAAATGTTGTTTGGAAATCTCATAATATCACTTTTACATAAAAATACAAAATCGGAATACTTTCAAATAATAGAAAATAAATAATAAATCCCTGAACATAACATCCCAACTCTTGTCATCTACTCAGATATGATCTTATCTGCAAACCATCTACTCCTGTACAAGTACGATCATCGTAGGTGGAAACCATAACCACAACTTTCAGGGTGAGCAACCAGAATTATCTTATCATGCAAGATACAATTATATTAACCACGATAATAACCAAATCATAAACATATATCATCAGAACATTACCATCACCACATTAACATCAGAACAATCACATCAACACTCACTGGTCTATTTCCACTACACTACCATACCACCTAACCACCATAACCAATTCACTACGAGTCACACGACATCCTCTTCCCGTATCATACATCCAAATAAAATCTCTTTCCCGCATCACCCGGACAAAGATTCACCACTACTAAATCATCCTTTTTCCACATCACCCAGCCAAAAAGTTATCACTACCAACCCATCATCTTCCCGCATCGCACGGCCGAAGAGTCATCTTTACCAACCCATCTCTTCCTGCATCACACGACCGAAGAGTATCACTACTAAATCATCTTCTTCCCGCATCACACGGCCGAAGAGAATCTCTTTCCCATATACATGGCCAAAAGAGTCATCACTACCAAACCATCCTCTTCCCGCATCACACGACCGAAGAGAATCTCTTTCCCACATCACATGGCCAAAAGATTCATCACGACCAAACCATCTATTCCCGCGTCACACGGCCGAAGAGAATCTCTTTCCCACATCACATGGCCAAAAGAGTCATCACCACCAAAGTGACTCCTAGGTTGTCTCTCAAGGACCAACTGTGGTTCAGAAATTAAGTTAATCACGAAGTGGGGGGTGTGAAAAGGTTTTGTGAAAGCGGATGAGTTAAATTAAAAACGCAGATGCAAACAGAAATACAAACACAAATGTAAAAACGGTTTCAAAGACAAAATGAAAACGGTCGGTCATTAACTCAATCACTATGCTTTCAATCACAAATTAACACAACACAGGAGCCACTTAAACCTCTAATCCAACACAACTAACCAACTAAGCGAAGGCTAATCATGTTTAAAATCATGGACAAACAGCAAAAGAAAAGAAAATAAAAATCACCACCAAGTGCTGGAATATATATTTAAGTGAAACAAGCTTTTGGAGCCTCACATATTCATTCATCCAAAGTCGAACAATATAAACATGGTTCAAATAAAAGCTATGTAAAAAAAAACGTTCAAAGCAAAGTCTAAAACAAGTGGCGACTGTAGCAGCGTGTGTTCTCCTTTTCTCAGTGGTGGCTACCCCCAAAATCAAGTAACGTCCCATTCCATTCTCTCCTAGGAATATAATGTAAAAGTCTGTGTGTGTGGCGGCTAGAGCTCCCCGAGACAACAACGTGTGTCCTACTTAAATTCAAGAAATGAATGACCTCCCATTCCACGTGCTGCTCTCGGATGAAGTTACTAGACCGTGAAAGCTGGCTGCACACCCTTTTCTCTCCAAGCACACACCTCAAGCACGCTTCTGGAATTTGTGTTTTGCTTCTGGAGCGTGAATCGCTGGTGCATGGGCCGTGAAGATTTGAAGCTGCAGGATTCTCCAAGCTGGACGTGTAACATGTGGTGCAGTCCAATTGCCATTGCAGTGTAAGTTGCTTCTTTGTTTTTTTTTTTATTTTATTCAACAAGCTGGACCGTGAGGTGTGCTATTTATTCCAAGCATGCTGGACCGTGTGATGCTACCATGTGCTGGAGCCTGCCATATAAATTGAATCTAGCCTTCTTTATTTAATAGCTCCCTTGTTCCTTGTTGGAGTGCGGCGGCCCACACCTTTCCCAGCAAACAAAATGAATTTCAGCATAGCATATGCTCTCCGTGTGCACCTCCTAAGACTTCCAAAATTGATTGCCATGGCCCCATTGCCTTGCTAGACGTCGCCCCTTAATGAAGCCCAGGTGAAGGAGCGTGTGTGTTTCATTAAAAAATGGAATGTGCTTTTCTTTCAATTAATCACCACACATTCTCTAAAGAATATAATTTGGATGCAGCGTTTGGAAAATCACCCATCTCTACCTCATTAGCCAACGTCACCATCACTCTCTTAGAATTGGAATTCCAGCCGTGCATCCCACTTTTATTTAATCACAAATGTGCCTCAATTAACCTCCAAATGTCTCCAATAATATTTCAAAAATTTTCCCTGCAATTAATAATGCAAATAATTAGCTCAGATAATTCAAATTAACTAAAGTAAGAATTTCCAGTCAAATTAAGCACAATTAGCAGAAACGGGGAAATACTGGACGTTTAAGCACAATTCCCTAATTAATTTTAGCACAATAAACTAAGTGTAGTCAAGAAAATATTGACTCATCAACAACCAATCACAAAACAAATATGAATGTCAAGAACATCACAATCTGAACTATGCATACAATAAATCTAGCTACTCCCCTTACCCTACATACACAAGATAATTCTAGTCACTCCCCTTACCTTACATACACAAGATAATTCTAGTCACTCCCCTTACCTTACATACACAAGATAATTCTAGATTACTCCCCTTACCTGGTCTCGTATGATTTTTGTTTCCAAGATCACCAAGAAACCTTCACAACGTCACCGATGGTCCTCCCATTTTTTATGCCCCTTCTCAACTCTATTTTCTCCTAGAAAACTTGTTTTCTCTCCCTTATCTTTATAATTTTCAATTTTTCCTTATAGGGTAACAAAATGCCAACCCCTTTTTACTCCTGTCCTTTTTATCCTCTTATATTCTATCTCTATCCTTTTATTTTTTATAAAATCTCTCAGTTTATCTCTAAAACCACTAAGATTTCCTCTCTTATTCTATCTTAACTACTTTTTAAAATATCATCAACCACCAAATCTTTTTAAAATCTACAATATCTAATAATGATTTTCTCTAATAATAATATTTCTTTTAGTCTTTAAACCCAACAAGATTATATCTCCTATTTTCATTTAACTAATTTTTAAAATAACAACTAAATCTTCTAAAAGATTTACATAATATTATTTTATTAAATATCCAGATTAATTAATTTGCATACTTTTCCTTTCTACACTCTCTCTTAACTAATTTCTACACCAATTAAATAAAGGTAAAATACCCTTTTACCCCTAGGCAAAAATTCAAAAATAAAGAAATAACATAACAATTATGTTCTAACAAAAATATAAAGTCAAGAACACTAATCTCCAAACAAACACCCAAAGTATCAACACTAATTTATTTTTAAAACCCCTATTTTCCTGGATCTTACAACCCTTCCATGGTTTTCCAAACCCATTGAATGGTAATGACTAAAAAAAGCTTCCCTGTCTTTCCCTTTCTTTCATGCTTTTCCAGATCAATGCATCATTATTTTTCTCACATCACAAACCAAACCAATATTTATATATAACTATACAAAATGTAAACTTGCAAATCTAATCAAATATGTAATAATACATGGGATTTGCGGTGATGTAACGACCAAATATGTAATAATACCTGATCATTCACACGCTAACTGTTACATGACTTCTTTTGATATGAGGAAATTCGACGTTTTGACTGAATTATAATTTTTTAATTCTTAAATTAAAAAAATGAAGTATACAGGGTGAAAACCGATGTTTAAGTAAGGGCAAAGTTGGAAATTAAACCTAAAATTAAGTGCTAAAAGCCTCGTTCTCATTTACACTGCGAAATTAAATAGTCAGGTGCCACACCAACACATACTTGAACATAAAATTAAAAAAGAAAAAACATTTTAGGGAAAAAAAACATTTCAGCCAATGACATGCTGCCACATGACCACCTTGACACGTCATCATCATCTTCTCCAACAATCACTTTGCAACCACCAGTAACCACCTTGTCGCCGCACCATCGCATCAGGCCAACACCCTAACGGAGTGCCACTAGAAATAATAGAATCCGAAAGTTTACGCCAAATTTTTTTTTCTCCAAATTAAAATTAACATCGCAGAAATAAAACTCAATGGTTTAAGCGTCTTAGAACATAAAGTTCAACCTTATAATATCAAATCCATTATTCAAAAACAAGAAATTACTTTAAAACAAGATAAATTCCCCATAGCAAATTCCCAAATCTATCATCGTGCTACTCCAGCCTTGCATCATCTGCAACACCATCTACTCCCCTACAAGTACGATCATTGTAGGTGGAACCANAACCACAAAAGTAAAGGGTGAGTAACTAAGGACATAACATAGCATATAATTTCAAAGACAACATCATAACATAGACTAAAATAGTCAACACATCACAACACATCTCAGTATTCAACTCATAACTTAAATCATCACCACCCAGACTATCATAGTCATAACGTTACAATACATTACAGTATTAAACTCACAACCCAAATCATTTACACAAGCTTCTGTTGTTTCCTTGAATTTTGTCGTACCAAACCTGTTTCGCAAAACAGGGCGATTCGAGCCGCCTTCCGTCGCAACTTCAGGCCTATCTCCCCGACTCCTTAAGGAATTACGAGTAAAAACTTCGGTTAGGCGCACCCACCGAGCACTATACTCACACGAGCCGAAGTCATTGGGCGAGACATCCAACCCTCTCTAGTCCCCACGCATGAGGATATGGTGACACTCGAATCTCAGTCTCCGCAGAGAACTCAACACACTATCGTATCGCAATACGAACACCACCGGTTCGACAAGAATTCTAAGGAAATGACAGAACACTTGCTCTCACAACTTCACCATCACAACCATACACATATCACCCGCANATTCAAAATCAACCAAATTCATTGACCAACAATTAATTAAAATACTCAAATAATTAAGTAAATCAATTTTTCACAATAGAAATAATTTAATTATTTTCCTACTTNCGCACCCCTGTGAAATTAATAATCTCACCCTTCCATTCCACTAGAACCAATATTTCTAGTGCACCCCCACTTTTACTAAAATCACAACACATAATAAAACACACTTTTTAATGTACCCCTTTTTATTTAAATACACCCCTCTCTTAAATTTACCAACCCAAGTGGACCCCACTTGAATTATTCTTTTCTCACAAAACTCTCTTTCTCTCTCCATTTTTCCTACTTTACGTAACCAAANTCTCTCTCCCTTCTCTCTTTTCCTTTTATTTTCAATTAAAACCCAAAGTTTCACTTTGCCTATCTTTCTCTCTCAAAAACCGTGGACCCCACACCACTTTTACTATCTATTCTAATGATCAAAGTTAACATTTCTCTCACTTGCACAATCTACGTAAACTTACTTTCCATACCTACANTACAATTTTCCATTTCACTCTTCTCTCTCTTCCTTTCAAAGCTCACGACCCCACACCTCTTCTCCATTCTTTTATTTTTTATTTTTCTCTTCATTCTCCTACACTTTACGTAACTCCCATGCACTCACACCATTTTTTTGACTTTTCAACCCAACTCACTTTTACTCACTCTCACTTTTTACGTCACTCTACTACCCCCCTCTTTCTTCTTATCTTTTGTTTTCTTCTTCACTCAAAAACCCAAAACATAACTTCTTCCCCTTCCATAATTTTCGTAAGCCCCTGCACCAAACTACCTTCTTCTATTTTATTTTATTTCTTTTGTTCCCGTCAAAAACCAATAGAACCCACACCATTCTTTTTATTTTATTTTCTCCTGACACAACTTAAACACATTCTACTTCTCTCACCCCTAATACGTAAAACCCATACATCCTATCTCTCAACAACCTCACTTTCACTCCCCTCATTCTTTTAACTCATTCCTTTCTCTTCCAACAATGGAAGAGAACTCTTAATACCCTCCTGCCCATACTATTGGTCAAAAAGTATAGATAAGTGCCTCACAATATATATATAATTCATTCAAGGTAAAATTCAACAAGGTACACACCATGGAAACATAATTTTAAGTGTACCCATGACATTTTTCATACACAACAACACCCCAATTCACCCAACATGTATACCCATTCCATCAACAACACTTTTTTTCATAAAATATAACCATGTATAGTCCATTATATACCCCATATAATAGCAAAAACGAAAATGAACATGTGAATACCCATTCTCCATCAACAACCCATGAAACTTGAACCCAAAANAAGAGTGCATGCATCAACATATTATTTTAAATCTCAACACAAAAGAAAGAAAGCATGCAACAACATGTTAACTATAATCTCAACCCAAAAGGAAGAAAGCATGCAACCATGTTATCATGTTACCTTCTACCCATCATACACCATATTATATCCCAAGTTAAACCCCTTACCTCTAGTTCCAAGCTAGTCTCCAAGGTTCTTAGGTTTCTTTCCTTCTTTAGACTCCAAGCCCTTCACCCTTCTAGGTTCCCTTCAAGTTTCCAACTCCGAAGCTAGGTTAAATACTTTCTTTCTCTCACCAACTTGGTTGTTTCTCACAAAGAAATGTTTCTCTCCACTCAACTTACGGCTTTCTCTTTCTTTTCCACTCTCTCACCAAGTTTTTAATACCATCTAACTAACTTAAAATTACACACTTAAANAAAATCAAACCTAAACCTTTCTAACCCTTAATACCCCACTCAAGGTCACTACCAAGGGCATCNTTAGACCATTTCAGATTTTTCCCTTCCTAACTCCACATTAACACCCATAAAACCTCTCTTTAATGTGTGTAAATGGTAGGTTTAAAGTGTGTTTAAATGCCGCTATAATACCCATTTATGGAGCCTACCATTTTTAATGCAATGTTTAACCTCTCCAAGAAACTCCAAGGTCACTTACAAGCATCCTAGGTCTAGAATTCATGTGGCCCATCCCATNCAAAAATGAAGAGGAATAATATAAGACCCATGGCATGCATTGAAACGTAACTTGGAAGGAGAAGGAAAAATGAGAAACAAAAGCTTTAAATTTTCAATCATGCAAGATGAAACATATCAAGAATAAAATAAAGTAACCCAAGGTGCAGCCCACACCAATTTTAACATGAAAGTGCTCTCCCTTTAAGAGAAGTTTTAGTTCTCTCTTTCTTACCTCATGGTGGGACCCACATGACAAGGTGGAAAGTAAAAATAACTAGGAGCCTTTTTGGTCTTGGGAGGGTTAGAACTTAAGACCAAGCACACATCCCTCCCATGCACACACAACAACCACTAGACCAAGCTCCATCCACTGATATAATAGCGCAAACAATTATATTTACATACCTTTTCAAGTTTTTCGAAATTTAATAAAAAAAAATCAATATTAATTTAATTTTCTTCCCTTCCTTAAATATTTTTCAACAATGTTTCACATCAAAATTTATTATCTAATACCACCAAAATAAAATACTTAAAGTAAGTAATCATTTTTATTTATACGGGTCTTACACCTGCAGCCCACACCGTGCGACACAATGGAAGGACTCTCCAAGGCAACTGCCTCGACAAAACGCTCGACCTAGTCCATGAGGGGCTGAGCGTGGTGGCGGACGAAGACGTGGAGTCCGAACAGCAACGCGTGCCAACTTCTTGGTAGTGATGTTGGCGACACAGAGAATAGATAGACAACCGGATCAAGGTTGGGGAATACGAGAAAGTGTAGTTGTTGATTGCGAGACTGATAATGGAGACTCCGATGAACTTAAGACGCTCGTAAGATACACCTTTGCTGAAGATGAACTTAAGAGATCCTTCTAGAAGCTTCCGGTATTTGAATATATGGCATAAGATTCTCTATCTAACTCAGCCACTTATGCCACATATTCAAAAACCTGAATCTTCAAGAAGAAGCTCTGAAGATCATATTCACCGAAGGTGTTTCTTAGGAGCGTCTTGAGTTCACGCGGTCCCTATTATCAGTCTCGCAATCAACTACTTAAAATCAGAATCTATTTAGAAAGTTTGACGTCTAATGTTGAGTACCCTCGATGCAATGACCTAGAGTTATTCATTATAGACATCGAGTTAGCAGTGTACTGAAATTTGGATTTTTTAAGTGTACTGAAATTTGGAGTTTTAACCAGTGATCAGTAAAGCTTACGTCGAATTTGTATGATATTCGACATTTTAGTGTTCTAGTCTGACGTCGAATACTAAGGATGTTTGACGTTTTATTTTTAAAGAGAAATAAAATATTATTTTAAAATATAATATCAAGGTGTGTAAATTTATCTTGTAATAATTACATGGAAATAAAATATAAAAAGATTTGTTGGTGAAATTTAAAGAGAATAAAACTTTATGTCTTTAATATTATTTTAATTTCATATTATTATAATAATAATTTATGAGAACATCTACAGAAGACAAATAGCTAACAAGACTCCAATCACACTTATGAGGCTACTAGATCCCTACTCTTATTGATTTGAATCCATAGAGTCGTCTTCAAACATATCTTCTTCATTGCAGTGATGTATAATGCGATCAATTTTTACCTCAAGCAGATTAAGCTTGTCAACAATGTTCTGAAGATGATTTGTGGCAAGATCTATGCAGCTACTGTCAGAATATGCGATCTTTCTTTGCTCACTTGTGACAGAGGTGCTTCCATAAAGATATAACAAATTTTCTTCACCTTTAAAGCATCATCCTCTTAAAGTCCTTGTTAATCCAAATAAGATCAGAGTATTTTGATTAATCTCATTTCTGCAATTGCATGGAAACCTCCTTTCACCATCAGTGTTCACACCTTGATTTTCAAGAATTCTACTGACTAATACTGCCTAGGGTAGATGAAGAGACTTTTTCATAGCACTTTTAGTCATATGTTCTTTTAGCAAATCTACCCAATTCATTTCAATATCATTCTTAAGAGCATACAACAAGTAGATATCTTCAGCTGTCATATTTGGTTTAAGGATTCTTGTAGCTAGAATCACAAAGGAAAGTATATGAGCCATTATTCTTTCTTCCATCCTTAGTCCTTCATGAGCGAGGTCTTTTTCAAGCAACTCCGATAACCTTGTATAGTCATCAGAATATCTTATCCACACTTTGTATACATCTCTCATCTTCAACAACGAATTTGTCGAGTTAAGTAGATGAGATGATACACCCTCAGCTTTTAAACCGACAACATGCAGCCATGTATCATTGTCAATCACAATGTCAACTCCCTTTACTCTAGAGTGAATATCACCGTTTACCAGTTTCAGGTTGTGGTAGAACACTTTCACAAGATCAGGATACNAGTATCCTTTCAGTTGAACCAAGAACGATAGTTCCTGAGACTTCAACNAACCAGGAAACATAAACCCTTCTCTTTCAAATAAGCTCAGATCAAGATACTTCGGAGTGACACCAATTTTGATTCTTCCATGGATGAACCTTTCTCTAACTCCATCGTCACTGATCCATCCACTACAAGAAAAAGTGGAATTACATACGGAAAATTAAATACGGATTCAAATTCGTATATAAAGCAGGTATTATATACGGAACTTATGTACAGATACCAGAAAAGGCTTTATATACGGAATTTATGTACGGATTTTTATATACGGATTTTTCCGTATATAAAATCCGTATGTAACGTTGGCGCGGGATGGCAGGAAAATTACCAAAGGATATATCCCTTTGTAATTCTAATTAACTGTACATAAGTAGAATGCATTATATTATATACGGATTTTAATAATATTTTTTACTATTGAACCCTCCAGTTATCTTTCTCTCGAAATCGAGCTATCTCCCTCTCTTACAAACCCTAAAGTCCTTTCTCTTTCGAATCGAGCTCTCACCGTCCCTCTCTCAAGCCGTCTTCGCTGTCCCCGTCCCTGATGAGTGGTTATTTCTTGAACTATATTTAGTTTATTGCACTTAAATAAACCAGAGAATTGTGTTTAATTGTCTGTTATTTCCCCGTTTTTTGAATTCTGCTTATTTTGGTCGAAAATTCGTAATTGTGCTAATTTGGGTTTTCTGAACTAATTAAGTGCCCTTTTGGTTGCAGGGAAATTTTGGGAAACATCATTTGGAGCATTAGGGAAGGTGGCATGGTCATTCAAGACTCAACATTTAGTCATTTCCATTTTAATTAAGTTGTAATTTCGTTTTCTAGAAGCCCTTAATTAGAATTAGGTGTTTTGGACCCCTTTAGGGGCATTTTTTTAAAAACCATTTGTGGGAGCCATGTGGCATCCCTTTAGGGCTGACTTGTAGTTTGTGGAACCCACCAAAAATTAATTTTCTCAGTTTTAGAAGGTAGAATACCGAGCTACCACACACACACTTCCATAACTCAAGGTTTTGGTTCATTTTCCTAAGGTTTCTCTTGTTTTGGACATGCTCTCATGGGTGCTTTCTTGGTGCACGGTTTTGGACCATTTTCAATGAATATTATGAAGATTTTCTTCTTCACTTGACTCACTCTTGGTTGTCTTAACTCATTGGTGGTGAAAATCCATTCATTCCTCCTTCCATTTTCTTGTTTTTGATGTTTGAAGCTTGAGTTTTTAAGCTTGTCTTTGCTTTTCTATGGTGGTTGTTGGGTTTGAGTGACTTTAGATTTTTGTTTCCTCTTCCATTGCTGTTGTTCCTCACGTTTTTCTTTGCATTTTATTTGGTTGGTTGATGAAAATGGAATTCTATGTGAGTTCTGGGTTGAATAGAGCTTAACTTGATGTATGAGTGTTGTGGGTTTGGCTCTTTCTCTTCATATTTCGGTTTTGATGTTTGAAACTAGTTTGGAACCAGAATTTAATGATGTTATTGGGGCTGGACAGTGGTTGAGTTGAATGGTATAATGTTATTTTCATTTTTGCACAAGCTTGAAGAAAAGGAAGATTGGGTGGAGTTGAAGTAGTAGTAGTGTGGGTTTATTGTCTTGAATGGAGTTGAACTTTGAAATGGGTTCTCTTGGGTGTGTGTTTTCGGTGCATGACTAGAGGAAATCCTGGATTCATACCACCTTTTGATCCTGAAATTGATAGGACGTTTCA
>NW_014542918.1:39090-43161 GCF_000741045.1 Vigna radiata var. radiata | reverse complement strand
GGTTGTACGCTTTGGCGCCTAGATCCGTCACTAGCTGGGATGATCTGAAGAAGTTGTTCTTGGAGAAATTTTTCCCAGCATCCCGGACCACAGCTATTAGGAAAGACATCACTGGGATTACGCAGCTTGGTGGAGAAAGCTTGTATAGGTATTGGGAGAGATCCAAGACACTTTGTGCAAGTTGTCCCCACCATCAGATACTTGAACAACTCCTTATCCAGTTTTTCTATGAGGGTTTGAACAACATGGATAGAGGTATGATTGATGCTGTTAGTGGTGGTGCTCTTTGAGACACCACACCTGCTGAGGCCAGGCAATTGATTGAGAAGATGGCTTCCAACTCCTAGCAGTTTAGCGCCAGGAATGATGCCATTGTGGTGAGGGGCATACATGATGTTGTTGCCCAGTCTTTATCAGCTATTGAAAGCAAGTTGGAAGACAAGATTGAATCTCTTGTGAAGTTAGTGACACAGTTGACAACCAACCAAAAACCTACAGCTTCATCTGCATCTGTTGCACGACTATGTGTTGTTTGTACTTCTAGTGGCCACTACACTGATGCTTGTCCTACCTTGCAGCACTCAGCTATCTTTGATGCGCCTCAGGCTTATGCTAGTAACATCTACAACAACAGACAGCCACATCAGCAGAATTATGACTTGTCCAACAACATGTACAACCCAGGGTGGAGGAATCGCCCCAATCTTAGGTGGAACAATGCGCCACAACAGCAGCAGCAGGCGCCACCTTTCCAGAATGCCGAAGCACCTAACAGATATGTGCCTCCATGATACGCGGGGCCCAAGCCCAATAAATAAAGTCCAACAACCTAAACCAAGGAGAAGGGTAAAAGTGTCATTTTACACATAGGGGGGTGTGCTTAGCAAGGAAGGGGCTACAACATGGAAGCACATGAAGAATCAGCGTTGCAGCTGCTTTTCATTCTTCTGCACGTTAAATAAATTCATGGCACATGTGCTTCTAGAAATTCAGCACCTCCAGCACATTTTGCATATGTCACCACGTGGAGGAAGATCCGAGAAAGTGGGAAACAATAGACACCATTAGATTAGATCTAGATTGAAGGAGATATCACTACAAATGTCCTTCCTTTCTTTTTATCAACACTTTTGGAATATTGAGAGATTTGAAATGCTGAGCACATTGCTTCCAGCTCTTTCATTACCAGAGTCACCTTCTCTTGTGCTTCCTCCATTTAATCCTCTAGCTTCCTTCCAATGGTGAGGGCTGTCTGAGCTAGATCCACTCCATCATAGCACTTCCTCCACTTCTTAGAAACCATCCTGCTGCCTTCCGTTGCCTACAGATTCTGCTGTTGCGTTTTCTACTGGTTGCATCTCATGGATATGATCCATGGCTCAAGAGTGGAGCTATCATTTGGTATTCAGAGCAAGGTTGAAGAGGCAACCGTGAGCTCAGCCACTCTTCCTTTCATTTTGTTCATTTCTGTGTTGTACTGTTCCATTGCCACTGCCTCTGAATTTTTTTTTTCAATTATGTTTCAATTGAATTTTGCGTTTTCTGTGTTGTTCTTGTGTCTTTACTTTTCCTTAGTGCTTCTTGATCATTTTAATCGGTGAAAATCCTTTGTTTGAGTTCAATTCCAACTTCAATCTCATTTTTCCAGTTTTGTCAAGTCATGTGCCTATGTGCAGTTTTAAATTCTGTCATCAAGTGTTTGATTCTGTTCCAGCAATGTTTTTGTTTTCAAACGAGTTTCCAGTGCTTGTGTGGCCAGATATCAACCTAGAAGGCAATGAGACAATGTCTAGCCTTGGTGATATGTGCTCAAACATGCCAAAACTTGTTTCTGTTTTCACAATTTTGCATAATATTTCAAAAAAAAACTGGTACAAGTGCTATAATCTGTTTCAGACCAAATTTCTTGCTTATTAAGCTTTGTGCAAATTTCTTTAGTGTTGTTAAGCATTGCTAGAGGTGTACAAATTCATATTACTCACAGGATTGGAAAATGCAAGGTTGAGTTCATCAATATTGTGGTTTCAAAGTTGTCTAGTTTCTGTCAAGTTTTTTTCACCGTGCTTGATGTCCTTGTTTGAGTTTAGGTCATTTAATATTTCCTAGCTGATATTCTACAGCTAGATCTAGTCATTTTAGGACTTTCTTGTGCTTTAATTGAACCAGCCAGCTTTGCTTCCATCTAATTGGTTTTAAAATGTTGCAATTTTCATAACTTTTCTTCATAAATTGGCAACTGTTGATATGTTTATGAGATTTCGTGACTGCATCTACAATTTCATTGTTTCATCACGTGTATTTTGCCATTTGGAACCTAGATACACTGTTCATTTGGTCACTTTCCAGTATATATGCAGATTTACCTTTTAGACCATCCAATTGTGCCTTAAATGAAAGTGAACTAGTGAATTTCTAAGCTGTAGTTTGTTGTTACTGTTTCATTGCTTGAACACCTTTAGTTTATTTATATTGATGTGTTTGAAGCATCCTTTAAGCCTTAAGCACACTGCCTTTCATTTTGACCATTGCAGTTACAATTGTAGAGCCATTTTCTCAATTTTGTGCAGTTTTGGTGCCTTTAATTCTGCATAAATCAAAACTGCCTATGTTCCTTACTGCATCAACTTGCTTCTGTGCATTATCCATGTTTCAGCAAGTCCATTTGGTAATTTAAAATCTGAACATACTGTTCATTTGGTAAATTTCTCACAAAAAGTTCAAAATCAGTTTGTAACCAATGAAATTGCTTGTATTTAGCCAGTAGACCAGTGAATTTGAGTTGTCAACCATTCCCTTGAAGTTTGATGGCTTAAACACATCTCAAATAGGCATCAAAAGTTGCTCCAATAATCCAATTAGGTGTCTAAACATCTCTGTCCAAAAATGCCTCTCAAACCAACCATGCACCAGAACCAGTTTTTATGCCATAAACACTGTTTTCTTTGAGACCTTTCATCAAACAGTTTTGCCAATTTTATGAAATCAAAGAATTACGAATAGCTGCAACATGTTTTTCTTTTATTAGTTTTTGAATCTAATCTAGAGCAATTCGTAAGTTCCTTTTTGCTGTGCCTACGTGTTTGAACACCATTTGCTTGCTTTAAATTCATTGTTGGACTTCTTGCCTACCACTTGTTTGATAAAAGGTGCAGTAGTGCAGTTTTGTGTTGAACCATTTTTGTGCAGCATCAATATTTTTGTGAACTAATTTGTGGAAAACTTGTGATCTGGTTGAAGTGTCATCACAGGGGAAATTGATATAGTTGAGATCCTAAACCATTGGTAGCACATTAGGGAGTGGATAAGTGGCGGAAAACACAAAGTAGCGTGACTCTTGGTGCTTCAGAATTTGAAGTTGTGACTGCATAATTGCTGCAACAACTGTTGTTTTGGTGCGTGGCAGACCTGACATTGCATCCAGAATTAAAAGCCTCACTTTCCCGCAACTGTGAGAATTGTGACTGCACCATTTTCATGCAGCTTTCCTTGAGAGAAGCCAAAGTTGCACTTGCCATTCCCTCCTCTTTGTTTGATTTACGAGTTGTAACTTGTTCATTTGTTTTTCATTTGTGTAAAAGGCCATTCAAGCAAGTGATTGGAAGAGCTCATAAGTGTTCTTCCATCATTTGCAAACCTTTGTTTAATTGTTTCACTTAAAATTGGTAGATGGTGAGTGTGTCTTAGATCCAAAGTCTAAGCCTTACCTAGGAGACCTCACTTTTTCATTTCCATTTCTTTTAAGTTTTTTGAATTTTCGTTACAAAACCTTAGAGTCCAACATTAGAGTCCTAGCATTTTCTTTGATTATTTGAGTCATCTTTTGTGATCATAGAAGTGATCTTTGAGTTACAATAACTAAGTAAGTAGCCTATAACACTTTTGTTCTTTGGTGAAATCTAAGTAGTTGTAACACAAGAAAACTTTTAGAAACAAAAATGTCTTGTTATTCATCTAGGATGTCTAGTTCATACATTAAGGATGATTTGTGTACTAAAGCTAGAAAAATTCCCTTCTTTGGTAAAGATACAAATGTCTTAACATATCTAGTTTGGGAAAAAGAAATTAATCAAA
>NW_014542918.1:34687-37685 GCF_000741045.1 Vigna radiata var. radiata | reverse complement strand
ACATTTTGCATATGTCACCACGTGGAGGAAGATCCGAGAAAGTGGGAAACAATAGACACCATTAGATTAGATCTAGATTGAAGGAGATATCACTATAAATCTCCTTCCTTTCTTTGTATCAACACTTTTGGAATATTGAGAGATTTGAAATGCTGAGCACATTGCTTCCAGCTCTTTAATTACCGAGAGTCACCTTCTCTTGTGCTTCCTCCATTCAATCCTCTAGCTTCCTTCCAATGGTGAGGGCTGTCTGAGCTAGATCCACTCCATCATAGCACTTCCTCCACTTCATAGAAACCATCCTGCTTCCTTCCGTTGCCTATTCATCATCCAAACCTTCCACTGATTCTGCTGCTGCATTTTCTACTGGTTGCATCTCACGGATCTGATCCATGGCTCAAGAGTGGAGCTATCACTCCAGCTATGCAACAACACCAAAGGCAAAAACAACAGCAGCAGAAGCAAGAGGCATCTGCCCAACCAGCTGTTCAACCTTCCACTTCTTCTGAGACTTCATTGGAAGAGTTGGTGAGACAGATGACTATGCAAAACCTGTAGTTTCAGCAGGAGACTAGAGCTTCCATACAGAGTCTCACTAACCAGATGGTCAGATGGCTACTCATATGAACCAGGCATAGTCTCAGAATTCTGATAAGTTACCATCCCAGACTGTGCAGAATCCAAAGAATGTGAGTGCCATTACCCTCAGAACAGGGAAGCAGATTATTGTGCCTTCAGAGCCCGCTTTTACACCTACACCTGTGCCTGCCACTAGTCCTAGAGGGGACGACCATGATGGTCCCCCATATGAGAGACTTAGGAATGCCGTTGATGCAACTTACTTCCACCAGTTTTGTGCTGAGGTTGGAGCAGCAGATGCAGTAGGGGCAACACCCAAGAGGCGCCGTAGGCGAGCTGCAGCTCAGTAGGAGCAGGTACCTGATGAGGTACCAGTCCAGCACGTAGAGCCCTTCCAGATGAGGGACATGTACATGTCCATGATGGAGGCCAGGATGGAGGCCCTACACAGAGGGCAGGTTGCAATTGCTGAGATGATTATTGGGCTATATGACCAGCCACCAGTGCACAAGTGGACTATGGATGAGTTTCATACAGCTATGGCATGGCCTGAGCAGCAAGCGCAGAGTAGTGGTTTTAGTTTTGGAGCAGTCAGGGCCCCGAACACTGAGGAAGAGAACTTTGAAGATGCAGATGATGAGATTCAGGAGGACTCCGATGACAGCATGGGCTGATTGCAGACATCTACTAAGGGATGTCCATAGGCAGGATTTAGTTTTTCTTTCTTTTACTTTTATTTTAAATTCTTAGAATAGGTTGAATTTTAATTTCAGTGTGTACTCTTGGCTTGAATACTTTTTTCTGAAAATGTTTGACTGACTGATGTGCATGATGGAGCCATTTGATGATTATTTGGTGTGGAGGAGAATTATGTTGTGTTGCATGTTAATATCCAGTGAAATAGATGTGTGATGAAGTATGATTGTGGTTTTGATGCTAAGCAGGATGCATGATTGAATTTTGTGTGAGAAAGCATGTGTGTGAGATTTTAAGCTCCAGAGTTTTTATTGTTGTATGCATTGTTCACAGGAAATGATGAATGATATTGCCTTAATCTTGATGATTGATTGAATTGCATGTAAATGTCATATGATCAAGGCCATTTTTTAGAACCCTTCTCTAGCCAAATTTTTACCCAAAATGCTTGAAATATGATACCCTTTTTGAACATTAGCCTTAAACAAGACGTGAACCCATGTTTTGACATTCTTTAACTTGAGTTGGGATGAGCTTAAATGTATGACGTGAACCCATGTTTTGCATGTAAAGATGTTGATCGTTTGAGATGAATGATAATTTTGTTTCATGTGACTTGTGAATGATAGAGAGTTGGAGTGACACCCTAAACACTTGAGTGATTGAGTGAAACACTTCCTTGGTATGTACTGTTAATTTTCATGAGTGCATCTTTGCCTAGTGGATTGGTCATTCATAATGTGTAACATCTGTTGCGCAATCTCTGGATTGAAAGCATGCATGCAACTTAATTTGATTTCANTGGAGATTTAAAATTGAGTAGTGTTTNTCATGTACTTTAGGAATGTTGAATCATTGGATGGAAGAGGATAAAACCAAGTTTTGTTTTGTTTGCTTGAGGACAAGCAATGTTCTAAGTTTGGGGTGTTGATGAAGTTTGAAAAACAGTTATTTTCATATGTCAATTTAGACCAAATTACGCCCTTTACTACTTGGAATGAGCTTAGAATCAAGCAAAACTCAATAAATGACTCTGTAGAGAGTCAAAAGCTATTTTTAGCGATATTATGCTTGTTTTGCATTGTTTTGTAGCTATTTTGAGGAAGTGAAGAATGAAGTTGAAGATAAAGGTCGTAGACTCAAGAAAAGAGAAAAAAATTGAAGATTTGAAGAGTCGACGCACCGCCCGGCGGCAACTTACATCGTCGGGCGATCCAGGGCGAGGAGTAGACACTGGCATTGGCGCTGGGCGATTTTGAGGGAAACCGTTGGGCGGTGACCCTTAACGCCGACCGGTTTGGAGGTTTATGGGAAACTGCCGGGTGGCACACTTGTTCCGCCGGGCGGTGGTCCGCTGGGCTTGGGCCTGTTTTCTGTTNNGCTCCTCACCTATAAATACCCCTATTTCGAGTTCAGAGTCATTCTTTTGACAAGGGAGAATGACCAGACCTAATTTTGCTCTCTAGAGAGGATCTCTTGGATGCTTAGGCTCTTTTTCATCTTTTCTAGGGTTTGCTTTTCCATTCTTCTTCCATTTTTCATCTAGTTTCACCTTGTCAATGGTGAACTAAACCCTATTGTTGTTGGGGGAAACAATGTAATCTTTTGATACTCTCTTTTATAGAAACTCTTGATTATTTATATGGTTTCCATATCTTTGATTGTTAATTGTTGGGTTCTCATCTGTGCTTAATGCCTTTATTGTTTAACTCATTCGATAACT
>NW_014542918.1:31980-34032 GCF_000741045.1 Vigna radiata var. radiata | reverse complement strand
TCAAGTCTTATTATTTTAATTCACGTGAATGAGAAAGCCTTTCGAGTCTCTTGGGAAGAACGATATTGGGTTTTACCAATTATATTTCTTGAACGATTCGGTACACTTGTCAATCCGTCAACAATAAACAAAAACAACAAAAGTGTTATCCTACTTGGAGGGGTCGATTGCATGGATCATTCAACACCATTTGACTAGGTTTCCATGAAGGTGTAATTAAAATAAAATAGTTCTAATGAATGGTCCTTTATCTATTTATTTTTCAAGTCACAAATTTAAAAAATGTAGCAACAGAAAATTCTCCTACCTAAAAATTGCAAGCGATACATACAAGTAATATCTGGGAGACTTTTCCCTCAAAAAATCACCTACTAAAATTATGGGATATCAAAGACAGTGTGAGGAAAAGAAAACACAGACTGAATGCTCTGAATTTGATACTAACATGATATATTACAATGTATATAATGTGGTACCAAAATAAAAGTAATAATATTTGTTTATTCTAATATTAGAATATAATCCTTAGGAAATCTGAAAACTAATCCTATGAGTTGGTCTAAGATACTCTAAATTATTCTTATGATATAAGCATGATACTAAATTATATTTTTTTTCATACATAATTTCACTCCCCCACCAAGCTATAGCCTACTAAGACTTAAGGCTGCTACAAATAACGTCCTTAAACACAACCTAAGCTTCGCCAAACATGTTGTTGGTTTAGACCAAGACTATCTCATGACAATCATTCCAGTGACTTCTTTTCACTAGTGATTCATACAACGATGAATTTGTTGTGCTGCATATTGGCCTTGATAGGAATTGTACTAATGATGATTTCTCCTATCACATTGATATAGTAACGATTCATGAGGTGATGAATTTCTGCCTTTGTCATTTAACATTCGAACCAACTCTCTAGGATGATTTCAGCTCCACCAAAACAGTGAGAATAGGTGGGTTTTTGGGACTTAAGACTGGATGGGCAATAGTGTCTAGGACCAAAACAATGAGAATAGGTGGGTTTTTGGGACTGATAACCACTGTTGCCACATCAATACCCATTGTCCCTACCACCATCCCTATAGTTAAAATATGTTATAACTTCAACACTCTAACTTTGAGACCTTGAAATGTTAAGTCATCACTTTTTCTTCTTCATTCCAAACTGTAAAACATAGATTCTACCTGTTGTTACACATTTTTCAATTACTTAATTGATATAAAACAATTGGTTAAAGGGTAATGTGAATAAACAACTTAAAATAAAAAACCTAGCAGAAAAATATATAATTTCTATATTTATTAATAGAAATATAGAATTAATTTTTCAATGCGGTTTTATATAATTTGTAATAACAAAGTTGTATTCTGTATAATTTCTTATAGAGTGTCCTTATTTTATGCATTTGTTACTTTGTGGAATGTTGTTAATATGTTTCCCATTGATAGATAAGGATTTTCAATTGGCTGGCCCTCCATTACTTAATTAATATGTGATGTTCTTTCTTTTGTAGTTACACTTGGTACTTACAATCCAGTATACAACAAGCTTGTTTTGACAATCAACCAAATCTCCTAGTAAGACCTAAACCAATAAATAATTGTACTTTTGCATATGTATGCTTATGTAATTGTAAGTAAAATATTATGAGGGTTATTTACTTCTTTAAATGTTGATTTTTTGAATTAAAATTATTTAGCTAAACAATTAAACACATCGACCACTATCTACCATAATTTGTTTTTTCTTTAACTATGTTTTGTTGTAGTTAAAGTTTTAGCTCAACGTTGTAGGTTGGCCAACATCCTTCTATATTCAAAGCTTTAAACAATATTGTACATAGTGATTTACATGTACAAAATAAATAGTAAGATAAAGACATGTAGANAAACATAGTAAGATAGAGAGAAGAGGACCTAAACTAATTTAGGTTATTCTTTACGAAGCCATTTCATTGGGTACGTGTCCTAATATAGAGACTTGTATTAACCATTGGCTAATTGTTTTGTAATCGATTTATGTACAGAACATGGATCGTGCACCAC
>NW_014542918.1:25613-27255 GCF_000741045.1 Vigna radiata var. radiata | reverse complement strand
ATTTATATTATTACCATTGCAACATATTTTTCTCTTTTGATTGAATCATGTTTACACGGTTAATTCCATTGCACCTTTAGGAATATGGCATCAGGTGGTTCTGGCCCTCCTCTTCCACCTTTTGGAAAGTCTGATAAGGGGAAGGGGAAGAAATCTTATCCAATCAAGTTGCTTCCGCCTTTCAATAATGAAATTGGTTCAAGCAGTTAGGCAACTACCCCTACCTCTTCCTCCACTGCTAGATTTATTCCATCTCCATTACAAGTTCCTGGGTTGATTCCCACTTCACATACATCTAGACCTACTTCTCTCCCATCTCCAGTACAAGTTCCTGGCTTCATACCCACTCCATACCAAATGCCTACTAATCAAATGGCATCACTCTCTCCCAATGTTGGTTATAACCCATCAACTCCCACAAATATTGCAGCATCACCTAGTACAGTGGATGCAGATCCACATTCCAGTTCAGCCGCCAATGACGTCGAAGAAGATTCCAACAGTCATCCAATGATTATACCCATTGGAGGAGGGTAACAAAAAAATTTAAGTCAATTAATATATATAGACATATATCATTGTTGTATTATTCTAATGTTTGAGTTTAATTTTGGTTTAGGTTTTATTCAACAAGAATTGCATCAAAGGCAATCACAGCTACCATCAAACAACAATTTGATGAGCCATGGCTAACATGGAAACAAATCCCTAAGCCAACTAGAGATGTTTTCTTCGACCGTTTTAAGGTACACAGTTTTATAAATTAAGATGTCATTTAGTAGAGAAAATGCCATCACCCAACTTCCAAATCATACATAGAATATCGGTTGATAAGCATTAATTTTTTTGATGCCTTAATATGTCATATTGCTCTATCTATGATACATTGTTGATTGCTCTAATATGTTATTGATTGAATGGTTGANTGCTTTGATATAAACACTAAGAGGATATTAGAATCAGGGGGAGAAGAAAAATATGTTATTGCATTTATGGGGAGTACATGTCTATCTGTTCAAACATAAAAGCAAGTGTGGTATATACTACTTAACCTTTCTAATGAAGCCTTCGTTATAACAAGAATATGCCAAAGATCATCATCATCCATCACCTCAAGTCCCAAATACCAAGGCCTTCACACTCATCCACTGTCCTTCTNAGAGAGATGCTGATCTCATCCCATATTTTCTTGCACTGACTTTCGGTCCTATCAAATCCCAAACAATCCAGTTTTNCTGATATTTCACCCAAAGCCCATTCTCCAATTACCCATTTTCTCTGAATCATTGCTCAAAACCACTCCTTAGTTGTTTCCTCACAAAAAACTAAAGAAAATTGACGCCACCGAATTAAAAAAAGAAAAATAAAATGGTGGATAAAACATGGTGGATGTACCCATCTCAGAATTTNCCTTAAGAAGCTTACAAGTCACCGAATTATTTACCAAACAAACTATCAAACTACTGCTTGAATATTCAATTTACCTGCATCTGGACTTTTATCCTTTACTCTTAGAGNAACCAAAGCCTCCACCTGTTTACTCAAAAGGTTGGATTCATGGTTGGCTGCTTCCACCTGATCCTTGTAAAATGCATTGACCTTCTTGAGCTCTTCATCACGCTTTTGAAAGAGTCTTGCCTCA
>NW_014542918.1:20706-22978 GCF_000741045.1 Vigna radiata var. radiata | reverse complement strand
AAGGCCATTGGGGAATCAATATTTGAGGACACATTTGAGATTAAAGAAGAAGTGGTCCAGCATTGGAGAAAACTAAGGCAACCTTCACGGTCCAATATAAAAAACCTACACGGCCCACTTGAAAAATGCTGCAGAGGTGAAATAGTGTCTGCCAACCACATGTATATATTTTAATCAAAGAGAGAGGTGTTGATTGCAAGGGGCTGTCATGACCCAAGTGTACAAGCACACATGCACGTCTTGAATGGGAGCATTAAATCACGCATCCTGCCAGCAACTTGGAGAAAAGGAGGTGTTGCATTCACGTTTCTTATCTTTGCTTGAAAAAAATATGCTAATTTCATATTTGGACAACACATGCTTACGGCCCACACACAAAATAAAAAAAGGGAAACCAGCTGCTTCACTCCACACTACAGCATACATGAAAAACAAGCTTGGGGGTGCAGCCCACGTACACGGCAGCAGCAGCTTGGACTTGGAGCAGCAACTTAAGCTCACGGCCCAATGGAGATGCAGCGACCTTCATATGGAAGCAACTTTGGAGATTTCTACGTCCAACAAATTGAAGCTGACGACATAGCTTGGAGAATAAAAGGCTGATTTCTTTATGGAGAGAAACACTTGATGGTTGATGGCATGCTGTCACGGCCTTGGAGCAGCAACTTATCCACACGGCCCAAATGGAAAGCTAGTTGCTGGCTGGATTCAATGAGACAAGTAAAGCTGCATTTTGTTGGGCTAGAATAACGAAAAGAAAAGGAAGGTTGCACGTTCAAACAACTTCACGGCCCAAGCTTCGCAACTCCAACACGTCCACAAAGTCCATCATCTCGTAATATCCAAGCTGATTCATTTAATGGTGCAGCCAAATGATAATTAGAGGAGGTGCAACACAGGCTCGGTCCAGCAGCTCCATCCAGCTACACACGTAGAAGCATCACGATGTCCAGCCTTCTACACGGCCCATGAAGCTTTGATTGAGAGCAGCTGCACGTCCAATTCAATTCTTCATCCCAACTGATCCAGACTTCACGGCCAACACGCTGCAATAGCAAGTTATGGAGTTGCGTCCAGCTTTGAAGCCTCCACATTCACGGACAGCCCAGCAGCCACACGTCCTTCATTTCTCCATCCAACAAGCTTGGCCCAAAGAGCCACAGCAACACGTGGTGGCAGCAGAAATTAAACAAAGACACCTCCAGCAAATGAAGCAGCTCAAGTCCACCAGCGTTTTTTCCTAGGCAGAGCCGCCACACACACTTTAAAAAGAAAAAGGACTATTACATTGGTAGAAGAACACAGCCGCCACATGCTTGAGAGGGGATTTTCATTTTCATTGAACATGGAGGGTGACATTTCTTGAAGGAGGTGGTGTCATGGTTGGAAGCAGCAACTCACATCTTGGGAGGCACTTTATATTGAACGTTTTTTTTTTCAGCACATTTCATTTCATTTACAATTGGAGGCATTTATTTTTTTACAGATTTATTTTGCTTTTAAAAATGATGAAAAACGGTGATTGATTGAAGTTGTATTATGGCTAGCACTTTGCATTTAAATATATTTCAAAACCTTGTTGTGTTTAATTATATTCCATCACTTTTTGCATGTTTATGATTACAGCGTGGTGTGCACACATTTTTTTCAGCTCTTGTTGCATTCATTTTGATTTTTAAAATTTGAGAGGAGATGCGGTGTTAGATAAATACTATGAGCATTACCATTTTTTTAGTTTTCTTAGTTGCATTTAAATATTAATGAACTTTTGCATTGAGATTTATCCAGTTGCACGGTATTTCAAGGTTGACGCAAAGGCATTAGATGCATTCTATTAATTCTCTATTGCAATTTAATTCATTCACGGAATGGGCATTAAAGTCTTATTTCTAGCTGCCACGGTTTTAGCTTAATCTTTGCAATTTAATAGCGTTAAATGTTGATTTATTTATTGCATTACAATTAGTTCTAGCACCTTGGTATTGAATGTTTTATTCGAGTGTTTTTCGTTCAGTTTACTTTCATNTTACCTGTTCTGCTGATTGTGTTAATTTAATTGTGATGTTAGCTTAGAGTAGTTGGTTGGTCGTTAATAAAATTACTTTGTTTCCATGAGATTCTTGCACTTTAATTGCGATACTGCTGCTTTGATTCTGCTCAATATTTAATCTGTTGTCTGCCTGCGATTAGGTATACGCTTAGTTGCCTAATCGGTGTCAATTCTTCGCTTAGTTGATTAGACTGTATGGTGGATGATTGATTAAATTTGTGC
>NW_014542918.1:9912-11361 GCF_000741045.1 Vigna radiata var. radiata | reverse complement strand
CTAAAATAGTTATATAAAAAAGTTGTTGAACTTCATCATTCTACATTTTAAATGAATCGTTTTTTAAATTGTCTTGGGTTTGTCCTCTACCATTAGATGCAGAGCTATTTCATTTCCTATGTAGTTCACGTCGTATATTACTGACTTGCACTTTTTATTCTTCTTTTATTTTTCTTTCACTCAAACATCGAAGCCTGTGGGAGCATAAATGTTAAGGGCATCGACGCGAGGGGCATTGGAGTGGCTGGGAGCATTAATTATGTTAGAGATTGGGGTCTGAACTGTCTAAATCTTGTTCCATTAAGTCATNTGGACTTTGATCTTCTTTGGTCGCTCAAATATTTTTTCTTTTTTCTTTTAAACACTAACTTTAACGCCGTAGTCCACTTGGGTTCTGCGACGTAGTTTTCGTCAATTATGAGTATCCAAAGAGATTTTTTATAATTATTATCAGTATCCAAAGAGATTTTTAACTTTTTCACTTAATGATGTTTGAACGTCAATCCATCTTTTATTATTTTTTTTTCTTTTAAACTCTCACTTTAACGTCCTAGTCCCATAGTTCTTTGACGTAGTTTTCGTCAATTATCAGTATCAAAAGAGATTTTCAACAATTATTATCAGTATCCAAAGATATTTTGAACTTTTCCACTGAAAGATGTTTGAACGTCGATCAATTTGTTTTATTCTTTGTTTTTTTCTTTTAAACTCTTACTTTAACGTCGTAGACTCAAGATATGAGACGTAGTTTTAGTCAGAAAAAATTATTATCAGTATCCAAAGGGATTTTTGACATTTTTTACTTCAATATTGAATGATGTTTGAAAGTCATATCAGATGGGAATTNACGTTCATTCAAGTTACTGACCATAATTACACGATCTAATGTNCGTCATCGGTTCATATATAAATAGATTGTATTTTACTAAATGCCTTGCTTCCTGTTTCCGTATTGAACATATTAGGATTCATGTTTTTTATCTCCTTGTCATTGTCTTCCTTTTAGATTTCGTATGACATCTGTTCTTTAAATTGCAATTTACTGACTTGAATTTCAAAGTGCCGTATTCAGGCCTCAGTTCATATGAAGGTGGCCTTTGAAATTGAAGTCAATAGAATGCTTTTTGCAGTACAGAAATGGCAAGGAAAAAGAAATATGGTTCACAATATGTTTAATGCTAAAACAATTTTGAGAACTAAAATAATTAGACGACACTGTTTCATCTATTAATATAGATGTACTTTTCTTGTAACGCCATCCGTCCTGCTTCGGTATTGAACATATTAGGATTCATGTTTTTTTCTCCTTGTCATTGTCCTTCTCTTAGATTTCGTATCATATTTGTTCTTTAAATTACAATTTGNTGACTTGAATTTGAAAGTTCCGCATTCAGGCCTTAATTCATATGAAGGTGGCCTTTCAAATTCAAGTCAAGAAAATGCTTTTTA
>NW_014542918.1:0-1085 GCF_000741045.1 Vigna radiata var. radiata | reverse complement strand
AACACTTGCTTATGAGGGTTATATTGCTGCCAAACATATTAATAGGCCATAAACAAATGTAACACTTGCCATATAATTCAACCACATTAATCCAGCAGATAAATTTACTAATTCCAAGTAAATTTACTAATTCCAGCAGACTAGTCACGTTAATTATGAAGTCTTAGATTTTGTACCAAACTCTCTATTACCTAGGGAGTTCTCTAAAGTATAAATAACTTCTCTTAAGGCCCACCAACATTGATAAACCATTGCCTCTAGTTCAGTTAAATGATCTAAAGCTCCAAGGAAGCTTAACTAACAATTATCTCGCTTATACTCTCCCTCCTTATATGGAGAACTAAAAATCTGCCTACTAGTTTAGAAACCTGCTCAGTAACTCTATTTATCCTCAACAACAATCTTTTAGAANTCTTAACCCATCTTTGAGTGTTTGGTTGTTGATGCATGCCTAGTTTTATTCGAAAAATTTGTATGTGNTACAATTTCGTTATTTATAATTCCTTCCCATTTTTATCCTATGTTGAGCAGTTTTTTTTTCCTTTTCCACAAATGACTATAGGTTTTTTTGTGTTCTCTGTATTTGATTTTTCTATTGGTAACAATGCTAACATAGGAGGAACGAAAAGAAAAATTGGATCATAAATTTGGACATCCTACATTTGATATTGTTATGTGGAATATAAAATCTATATGCATGAATTCTGTAATTATAATTATATAAACGATAACGTTATATTTAATTATATTTTTGTAAATCTATGTAGATCTTTTTTATTAGTCTTTAGGCACCTACATGTATTTTAATTGGGTAAAAGACATGATGCAATGAGTTGTGTTTGAAATAGGATATGGGTTGCCATATTCTTTTTATAAAATGAAAGTTGTGTTTTAAGATAGCATTTTGATATCTCAATTTTTTTATGAAAAATACGGTAATATATATATATATATATATATATATATATATATATATATATATATATATCCATGCATGTTTTATAGTTTTATTTAACTAGTCCTTTCATTTTTACTAATTGCATTGTTATTCTTTTTCCAAATTGCAGTTGTCAACTTTTCTTACA
>NW_014542917.1:917001-925897 GCF_000741045.1 Vigna radiata var. radiata | reverse complement strand
CAAAACGTTTCCCTCTATTGAAACACCCCAAGGGCAAAACAGGAATTAAGATTTTCAAATCTGCTCCTAATTTTTTAACCAGTTTTGAAATTTTTAAAATAAAAAAAAAATCAACCAATCAGGACCTGACACGTACTAGTGTCAAAACGGTGTTAAATGGAATGGTGTTAAAATATCGGGACGCTTTATTTTATATTTTGATTCACAAATTTTTTAATGGTTTTGATCAAGCTCATGACCAGAGAGGAATACTAACGAAGTAGATATTTTGTCACTGTAAACAAATAGGCCGGAAACAAAAGGAGGGGAAACATTGTTCGGAAAATAGCCAGTATATTACTATAACTTCACAGGTACAAATCCATAAATTTATAAATATAAATAAAATTAAATATATTTTTAGTTTCTTAATTTTTATATAAAATTAAATTTTATTTTTATCTTAAATTTTAAATATTTTAAATTCTGAAATGCCTAAAAGCAACCTGGGATAAAAGTGAATGAATCTATTGTCCAACCTTAAGATGATCGAGAATAATAGTCTTAGGAAACAAAAATATGAGCTGGAAAAAGAATAGCATAGAAGACGATAATACTCCTATAGACTACGTTCACTCTAGTCTTACCTTTTTCTTTATCTAAGTCCCAAAATTTAATATCTGAATTAATGCAGTCAGCAAATCTAGTTGTGACCTAAACTAGATTACTACTAATATTGGATTATAGGTTTCGCCTGACTTAGTAATTATGACTAACTTTTATGCTACATTCAAAGCATTCAATAAAGTAGATTCTAACAATTATAATATTTTAAAAATTTCTTTTCACAATTTTTTATAATGAATTATTTGCTATTATTTTTTATTCATATATTTGAAATAGATTAATATTAAACTGTTATATAAACAGTTATAGAAAAGTTATTAAATATATATTTTTCTCGTACTAATTTAAAAAAATTATCAAAAATTATTAAAAATATATTTTCTAATTATGTCTTGTGAATAGTACATATATTTATAGTATCTGTATGAACTTTTGCGCTTCACAGACCTAGATTTCGTAAGTGTATCCTAATTTAAGGTTTCATATATAGTAATTAGTTATATTAATCCTCTATTAGTTGTCTTTGAATGGTTTTATCAGAACAACATTGCCTGCATGATAGTATGAGATCACATCATTTTATAATGCTTCCCATACTTTTAGAGATGTCAAAAAAAATCCACATATATAAATACTTTTTATTCACAGTAAATGAAAAATTAATGTTTTTAATGAAAATTCATTAGTATTTACTTGGTCTTATGGGCCTTTTGTCTTCATCTTAGCCCACTCACTCCTTTTATGATATATTTTAAAATTTATTCTTATTTATAATTTAAACACTTATATTTTTTTTTTATACTTAAAATAACACTTTTCTATTCTGTCGTCCTAGGTCGAGATGAATGTCAATAAAATCGAAGTGTAACCGATCATGTATATATACAATTTCTAAATATTTATTTTATAAAAAAAAAATCACTTCAGTTAATACCTTTTTAAGGTTTATTTAAGGTAATTATAATATATCAAATTTGAAATAATATAAATTTTTTTATTGCAATACAAAAATCAAGACTGCTATTTTTTAATTCACGTGAAAGTCAAAAGTTTTACGATAAAAAAAATGATAGGTTGAAAAAATACAAACGTATAGTGTCTATCATAATTAGTTATTTTTTTACGTCTAACAATAATAAGTGTGAATAAAAAAAATTAAAAAATATTAATACATTTATAATGATTTTTAATGTCTATATATATATATATATATATATATATATATATATATATATATATATATATATATATATATATATGTATGTATGCATATACACAGTGATTATAATGTTTTAAATAAAAGTAATCCAGTTATCAACTCTTTCACTACAGTGCAACTATTCCTTAAGTTATTGGTTAGTAATATTTATTTTTATATTTGTACCAAGCAGTTTGGTTTAAGCATTCCGCATTATAGATTCTATTTTTTAATAAGAAAAAGTCATTTTAACAATATTTTTTAATAATTTTTTAACAATATATACATGACAGTTTGTGATTGGTCTGTTTTAAATATTTATTTAAATATAAATTCAAAAAAACTAATAAAGTGATGACACGTGTCTCGTTATCAAAAGGTATTATCAAAGTATCATTATCCTTTTTAATAATGACTAGTTTTTAAATATATAAATTTTATTAAACAAATAAATATATTTAAATCAATAAATAAATATATTTTAAATTGTGATGCAAGACATTTTAAAATATTGACAATTTTTTTAAATATTAAAATTTACTTAAAATTAAAGATAAAAGATTGGTGATTGAAATAGATAGATGGCTAAGAAAAAAAAAACAACTGTTTTTAGTTCTCATGGTGCGAGCAATTGAGTTAACCCAGAAAAAACACAATGAAGTAGCATGTTAGCTTTATCATCTCTGATGAACAAAAGTAACATTTATCGAGATGCGATCATAAGTTTGGTGCAAAATTTTTTGTTTTTGTTTTTCTTTGTTGTTGTGAAGTTAATCATATTATAGTTTTCCATTTGAAGAATGAAGTATAGACTGATAAGATTGAAAGCATGCAATGAATATTTTGAATACCCAAATGAAGTGACATTGACAATGACAGAAAGAAAGCATAGTAATATTAACGGTACATAATGAACTCTTTGTGGTGTTGGATAGAGGAGAATGAATACATACCCAACACGCATATACATAAAAAATTGTATCTATCTATCTATCTACGATTCCCAGGAAATGGGCCTATACATGATGTTGTTACAGAAGGAAAAAGAAAATCTAAATAGTTAAAAATGGAATTTTTTGTTACAGTGGGATTACAATGGAGTTGGTGCATTGGAAAGACAAGAAGGACACCTGAGAAGGCCATTTTCGTTGCAGAGGTGACAGGTTTTGAAGCCGAGTTTGTTATTGACAAAGAGTCTTCTGCTACCGTTGCACTTGTCGCAGAGAATGAACCTGTGAGCGGCGCACGTGGGGCATTCGGTGGGATCCGCTGCGGGCAGGTCTTGGAGAAGCTTCTTCAGCTCGCCGATCTCGTTGAGGTATCTCAAGTCTTCGATTCCACCAATGTACTTGCCGGCGATGAAAATACGTGGCAAGTCCAACTCGGCCCGTCGGAGGCCCATGAGGTGGTTTAGTTCGGAGGCGAAGCCGGAGTCGATTGAGACGTCACGGTTGTCGATTAGAACGCGGAAGCCGCAGAGAATGGAGAAGACGCTCTTGCAGGCATCGAAGGTGGATCTGACAGCGTGGAGGGTGGTGTAGTAGACCACCACGCGGTCTTCGGTTCCGGGGAAATAAATGGGAGGTTGGTTTTCGGGTATTGAGACATCGGGTACGGGTGGGGCGGGGTAGGAGTGGGTTCGGTGGTGGAGTTTGGAGGGTTGTGAGTGGTGATTAGTTGACCAGGTTCGAAGGAAGGAGTTGGCGAGTCGAACTCGGTGGAAAACGGAGGGTTTTCTTGAGCGAGAAGGAGAAGGAGAAGGAGAAGGGGAGGGTTTGTCTTGGTGGTGTTGGTTTTGGGGTTGTTGGGGTTCGTCGAGGCAAAGGGTTTGGATGTCTTTAAAGGAAGAGCAAGAGAAGGGGGAAGAGGGTGTTGTTTGAACCGTTGATTTTCCCCATGATCGCCACATTGAAGGTGGGAAGCTTCAATCTTTTTTTTTTTTTTTTCCTTTTTTTTCCTTTTGCTTGTTCAATTCTCTTGACTTGGATTCAGGGGATTTGGATTTGGAGAAAGAAGAGATTTTTGGGAGTGATGGTTGTTGGGAATGAAGAAAAATTGAAGAAAGATTGGTAAAGGTTGGATTTTTTTGGTTTTGGGAATGAAGAAAAATTGGGGTTTGTTTCTATTTTTGAGGTTGGAGGTGATGAATTGGTGGATAAAGAGATGGGTGTGATTTTGGTAACTTAAAATTTAAGCTTTGGTGGTGGTGAATTTTCATGTTTGCAAAGTTTGGGGAGGTCCTCAGCTTTTTGTTTTTTTTATTTTTACCGAGAAAAGAGGGAGAAAGAAAGAACAAAAATGGAAATTGAAGAAAGAGAAATTAGGGTTGAGAGGTAGAGTTATATGTGGTTAAATAGTTAGGGTTTGGTTGATTTTGTTTTGTGATTGGCTTCATTGGATTTGATAGACATCAAGAAGTAGGAAGAGTTTCTAGTTTTACATGTTTAGACAAAATAAATTACTCATACGTGTGATTTTTATATTTAATTTTTTTTTTATATTTATTATCCTTTTATGTTAATTGGATGTCTTGTATTTATTGTTTTTCATTTTATGAAAAATTTACTCTAAGATATAATAGAATATCTGATATTTTTAATAGAGTAATAATAATACCATGACACACTTTTACATTTATTTGACATATAATACAAGGATAAAATGGTCCAAAAAGTGTAAAGTTTTGTAGTTTTTCAAGAAAGAAAAGAGTAAAAAGTAAGTAAGGATAGTGTCAAATGAATGTAAAAAATTTAGGTGTGTCCAAGAATCATTTCTGTTTTTAATATTATAAAACGTTTACTAGGATAAAGAAATAGAATTTTATTTCATTTTATCCTATTTTGAATAACCTATAAAAAGGTCATAATAAAATGATTGAAAAATAAAAAGGAATAATGATTTTAAAAAAATATAATCCTAATGGTCTCTTATATTTTAATAATTTAGTTCATTTTATTAAATGAAAAATAAATATATAAATAATTATTGATGAGTATATGAAAGTGAAAAGTTTCTTCCTTTTTCTTTAGTTGTTTTCATCTTTTCTCGGTGTGTCTTTTATGGTGTGGCTATGATCGTGGTGGTGCTGTTCTCGTCGTTGTCTTCTATGTTCATAAAGATTAGTTTTACTCTCATCTCTTCTAGTCATAATATATGTATGAGAGGCTTGTAAGCTTTAATTATATTTCGAAATAAGATTAAGGTTTTATTGACTTTCCAAAGTTTAGTAAAAACTTTATCGATTTTTAAAAACCGGTTAAAGTTTTGTCGTAATACGTCGAAGTCTTCAGCTTTTGAAATATTTTTTTATTTATTATGTTTCTTTTTTTACTTTTTGTATTTTTAGTTTTTTATGTTTGTTTATATTTTGTATATTTTATTCTTTTTTTTTGTAATTATATATTTTATTTATTTAAAAAAATTATTTAAATATTTTGTTATTTATTTTATAAATTTAGAAGAACGTATTTCGAAATATGTTTTTTCTCTTAATCGGTTTTTGAAAGTCAACAGATTCTGAATCAGTTTTTGAAAGCGGAAAATATATTTCAAAATATGTTCTTCCTTAATCGGTTTTTGAAAGTATAAATGTATTTTGAAATACGTTTTTCCTTTAATTGATGTTAGAAAATCGAGAACTCTTAATCGGTTTTCGAAAATCGATTAAAGGTTCTCAGGTTTCTTTAATTTCACTTATAAGTTCAATTTTCACCACCACCACCAACCATACAAGGACCATCACACAACGAAAGTGAAAGAGTGCACGAGAATGAGGAGTGTAGTGATACATAGAAACATTAATATTGTTGAACAAATCCAACCATTGTTGTAATTTTTTTAATTTCAAAGGCTAAATGAGTCATTTTGAAGGTGCAGAAAAAAAAAAAGGAACGAAGTGTAGAGAGAAGCACTCAATTGATGAATATACTTCCTGAAATTTGGAAAAAGTAAAAATTATGAAAAATAACTTTTTTACTCTTCAATAACTTCAAGAAGTGATAAAAGTTCTAGATATTTCTCCTCAACCTATACAACAAGTAGATTTTTATCATAATCTATTCTTAGATGAAAAATATCACTAGTGAATGTATACAAAATGAGCAATACAATTGTTGGGGGAGGTTCGATACACACATATATCTCCACATTTGGTAAGATATTGTCCGCTTTGGGCCAAGCCCTCATAGATTTGCTTTGTGTACCCTATTATTGATCATAGTGGATTTTTCTTTGGTCTGGACGACTCATGGTTTTTTCCCTTGCATTGAGGGGTTTTCCACGTTAAAATTTTTTGTGTCTCTTTGTGCTTTGGATTCTATTTTTGTTCTATTTGTTTGGTGCTCCTCGCAGATTCTTGAAAGAAGGGGGATTGAATTTCCGTTGCGTTATTAATCTTTGCCAAGTTGTTATATTTGTTTTTGCCTTTTCCCCCATCAGAGTGGCATCAGAGCTCTTAGGTTAAGGGACTGTTTAGTTTGCATAAATGATAGAGGCACATACAAAATTAATTCCTTTGAATGGAGAAAATTATCACCTATGGAAAGGCAAGATGAAGGACTTGTTATTTGTGAAAAATTTGCATCTTTCTGTTTTTGCTTCCAATAAGCCGGAATCCAAGTCAGATGAAGAATGAGATTTTGAACATCAACAGGTATGTGGATTTATCAGGCAGTTTGATGATGACAATGTTTATAATTTTGTTACTAATGAGACACATGCGAGAAGCCTATGGGATAAGCTTGAGTCCTTGTATGCCTCTAAGTCAGGGACTAATAAATTGTACTTGCTGAAAATTTTTTGTGGAGTTGAAGTACAAGGAAGGAACTCCTTTTTCAAATCACTTGAGTGAATTTCAAGGACGCTATGATCAATTAGCAGGAGTGGGTATAAAATTTGATGATGATCTATTGGGTTTATTCCTATTAAAGTATTTACCGGATTCGTGAGAGACATTTTGAGTTTCCATGATAAGTGTTATCCCTTGCCAACACCCAATTTCGTCCGAGTGACTGAATAATAAGACTTGGTATTTATTGTTGTCTTATTTCATTTTATTTTCTTTAATTTTTTTTTATTTTATGTTATTTTGTTTTTCTTAATTTTATTTTACTATTTTGTTTAGTCTTGTAAAAAAGAAAAAAAAGAAAAGAAAAGAAAAAAAAAAGAAAAAAAGAAGAAAAGAAAAATAATTGCAAACAAAAAGAAAAAAAAGAAAAATAATAGAAGAGAAAAAGGGAAAAGAAAAAAAAAAGAAAAAAAGAAGAAAAGAAAAATAATTGCAAACAAAAAGAAAAAAAAGAAAAATAATAGAAGAGAAAAAGGGAAAAGAAAAAAAAAAGAAAAAAAGAAGAAAAGAAAAATAATTGCAAACAAAAAGAAAAAAAAGAAAAATAATAGAAGAGAAAAAGGGAAAAGAAAAAAAAAAGAAAAAACGAAAAAGAAAAACAAAAAAGGAAGGAGAAAAAGAAGAAGAAAAAGGGTGCACGTAAATAAAATAAAAAGAAAAAGAATGGTGATTAAATGGGAGAGGTGTTGCACGTGATGAATTGGATTTGATTTCCTTGGAAAAATGCTCATAAGCAATTAATATTAATGCATGATAGATCACTTTAGAATTTTTTTTAGAATTTTGTTTTATTTGGTAATAATTTGAATCAACATTATGCCAATAATTCTAAGCAATAATTAAAAATAATATATTGATTGTTGCATTCAGTTTCTTTCTAAAAAGAAAAATATGATTTCCTTTTAATGGATAATTTTCTGATTATTATTATAATTTGATTTATTAGACCATTTTCTTTCCTTGTTTTGTTAATTGTCAATTAATTCGCCATTAAGGTAAGATCACAATAATATTACAATGTGTTTATATAAATATGCACTTTGAAGAGAAGAAGGGGGGAGAGGAGAAAAATCCAATTTCGAAAAGAGAACATAAGGGAACAGAGAAAAAAGGAGTGGGACAAAGAGGCACGTGCACAGATGAATAAACAACTTTTTCTGTGGAAGCTTTTTATGGTTTAATGGAGGACCTTTAAGGCACCTTCAGAAGGGTGGAGATCAATTTCCTGGTTACATTTCCTTTCCCATTCTTATTGGACTTTTTTGTTTTTATTTTATTTTCTTTGCTTTTATTTCTTTAGTTTTGGTATATTGTTTTATTATTGATGGTTTGATGTACTCGGTTTTTAATAAAAATACAAAATATAAAAATCATAGAAAGTAAATAAGCAAAAATGAAAAAGCAAAAATAAAAAACATATGAAATATTAAAACCACGAAAATTGTTACAGCGTTTAACATCTTTCTTTTTAAATGTTGGTTTTTAAGTAAAATAAATAAATTGTAAATTAAAAAAATGACCTTAGCGTGCTTTTAACATTTAGTAAATACTGTTTTAATTTATTTATTAACTTTTCTAAAAAATGGTTACGTAAATAATTTTGTTGTTTATTTCAACAATACAGTTTTAAATCATTTTCATATAATAAAATTACATAAAAAGATAAAATATAAAATAAAAAAATAAAAAACCAAAAAGGTAAAAGTATAAAAATAAAAAATAAAATGTTTTAAGGGTTTAAGCACATGTGTGATCGCATGCATCGTCTTTGTGCTAAAAAAACCTTTCCTTCCTTTTCATAAATAATTAAAAATGTTTTAAGGGTTTAAGCGCATGTGTGATTGCACGCATCGTCCTTGTGTTAGAAAACCCTTTTCTTTTTATAAAATTAAAAAAAATTATTTTAAGGTTTCTAGCACATGTGTGATCGCACGCATCGTCCTTGTGCTAGAAAACACTTTCTCCTTTTTTTATAAAAATAATAAATATGTTTTAAAGGTTTAAGTACGTGTGTGATCGTACGCATCGTCCTCGTGCAAAGACCTTTTCTCCTTTTAATAAATTATCAAAAATGTTTTAAGGGTTTAAGTACGTGTGTGATCGCACGCATCGTCCTCGTGCTAAGACCTTTTCTCTCTTTATAAAATTAGAAAATATGTTTTAAAGGTTTAAGCACGTGTGTGATTGCATGCATCGTCCTCGTGCTAAGACCTTTTCTCCTTGTATAAAATTATCAAATATGTTTT
>NW_014542917.1:882582-916956 GCF_000741045.1 Vigna radiata var. radiata | reverse complement strand
CTCGTGCTAATACCTTTTCTCCTTTTATAAAAATTAAAAAATATGTTTTAAAGGTTTAAGCACGTGTGTGATCGCACGCATCGTCCTCGTGCTAAGACCTTTCTTCCTTTTAATAAACTATCAAAAATGTTTCAAGGGTTTAAGCACGTGTGTGATTGCACGCATCGTCCTCGTGCTAAGACTTTTTCTATTTTGGAAAAAATTAAAAAATATGTTTTAAGGGTTTAAGTACGTGTGTGATCGCAGACATCATCCTCGTGCTAAGACCTTTTCTCCTTTTATAAAATTATCAGATATGTTTTAAAGGTTTAAGCACGTGTGTGATCGCACGCATCGTCCTCGTGCTAAGAACCTTTTCCATTTTTTATGAAAATGCTAAAATATAAATGTTTCCAAACAAAAAACAATTGTGGCCAGAACTACGTGATCCTTGATTCTCCATCCGAAGTGGAGATATGTAGGAGCAAGGTCAGTCCTTATCAGGTTCACTTCCCAAAAATCCAAATCTTTTCCATACAAATTCTCTGAGCAAATTTCCTAAAAAACTAAAAAATATATTTTGTTTCTTTATAATGTCTTTTTTGGGGATAGTTAAACATTTTGAAAACCACATCAAAGTCGCATATTTAATTAAAGGTACTGCCTTCGGGCAGGCGTTGTAGGGTGCAAATACCTTCACTACACGTAACCGACTCCCGAACCTAATCTTTGGTTTTCGTGGACCGTGCTTTATCATTTTATGGTTTTTCCGTAGTTTTCCAGAATAAACTATGGTGGCGACTCCAAAACATTTTTCAAAACCTGTTTTCTTTTTGGATCGTCGTTCCGTCGCGACACCGGTTGCGACAGCCCTAATGGTGATATTTCTTTATAAATGGCAATGAGTGGTGCTCTTAATGAAGAGATGAGAAGGAAGACACATGGTACTTCATCTTGTTCAGAAGTGCATATTATAGAGAATAGGGGGAGAAGCTAGAAAAAAGGACAAAACAGTAGTAGAGATAAAAGCAGGAGCAAATCCAGGTCTCGGTACAAGAATGTGGAGTGTCACTATTGTCACAAAACATGGCATATAAAGAAGAACTGTTTTTTTGTGGAAGAAAGAAAGCAAAGACAAAAAGGGTAAGCAAAGAGAAAAAGATATTGATGATCGTGATCGTGTTACTACTACTACATGTGGTGACCTTGTTTGTCTTCGTGATTATGACACTATTAATTTCGTATTTGATGAGAGCATGTGGATAATTGGTAGTGGTGCTACACTGCATGTTACTTCCAGGAAGCAATTCTTCACATCTTATACACTTGGTGATTTTGGAGTATTGAAGACGGGTAATGATGGGGTGTCTAAAGTTATTGGTGTTGGTGATGCTCACTTGCAAACCAACATGGGGATGTAGTTATTTCTTAGAGGAGTTAAACATCCTCCAGATGTTCGCTTTAACTTGATTTCTATGCAAGGACTTGATGATGGTGGATATGATAACCACTTTGGTTCTGGAAAGTGGAAGCTCACCAAAGGTAACTTGATTGTGGCTAAAGAGGAGAAAAACTCTAAGCTTTATTGGACAAAAGCTTTGGTTACTAAAGATAGTGTGAATGTCGTGTATATGGAGTCATCTTTGTGGCATAGAAGGCTTAGGCATATCAGTGAAAAGGGACTTAACTGCTTAGCTAAAAAGGATGTTCTCTCAGGATTTAAGAGTGTAGAGTTGGGGAAATGTTCTCACTGCATGGCTAGTAAACAAACCAAAGTATCCTTCAAGAAGCATCCTCCCTCCAGGAAGTCAGAGTTGCTTTAATTGGTGCATTCTGATGTTTGTGGTGACGTTGAAGGTAAAGTCTTTTAGTGGTGCACTTTACTTTGTTACTTTTATTGATGGTTGTTCCAGGAAGCTTTGGGTTTATGCACTATAGAGAAAGGACCAAGTGTTGGACAAGTTTAAAGAATTTCATGCTTTGGTTGAGAGGCAGTCAGGCAAGAAGTTGAAGCGCATTCGTACTGACAATGATGGTGAGTATTGTGGACCGTTTGATGCTTATTGTAAACAATATGATATTACACATGAGAAGACTCCTCCAAAAACTCCTCAACTGAATGGTTTAGTGGAGAGGATGAATAGGACATTGATTGAAAGAGTTAGGTGTGTGCTTTCTGAAGCAAAATTGCCTAAGCATTTCTGGGGTAAGGCATTGTTTACAACAGTTCATGTTATTAATCTAAGTCTTGCAGTTGCTTTGAACTCTGAGGTGACAAAAGAGATTTGGTTTTGCAAGAATGTTACTTATGATCATTTGTTTGTCTTCGATTGTAAAGCATTTGTTCATGTTCCAAAGGATGAAAGATCCAAGTTGGATGTGAAGACAAGGCAATGCATCTCCATTGGTTTTGGTCAGGATGAATTTGGCTACAAGTTGTATGACCTCGTTGAAAAGAAAGTTGTTAGAAGTCGTGATGTGCAATTCATGGAAGATCAAACCATTGAAGATACTGATAAGGTGGAGAAGTCTACACCTAAGGAAGATGGTAATATGGCTGATGTTGATCCAATTCGGTTGTCTATTAATGATTTGGATATTGATGTTCATGATGATGAACAACATGGTGATATTGATAATCACCAAGTTAGAGATAGCTTGGATGTTCCTATTGATAATGTTGATGAAGAGGAACATGATAAGAGTCTTGGTGATGTACCTGAGCTACCTAAAGCTCAACCCAGAAGATCTGACAGGCCAAAACAACCTTCTAAAAAGTACTCTACCAATGAGTATGTGATGTTGACTGATGAGGGAGAACCAGAATGTTATGAGGAGGTCATTGAAAGTGAAGAAAAGCAAAACTGGTTGGGTGTAATGCAGGATAAGATGAAATCTCTGCATGATAATCACACTTATGACTTGGTGAAGTTGCCTATGGGTAAGAGAGCCTTAGAGAATAAGAGGATTTTCAGGGTAAAGCAAGAGAGTGATTCTACATCTACCAGATATAAAGCCAGATTAGTGGTGAAAGGCTTCAGACAAAGAAAGGGTGTTGACTTCAATGAGATTTTCTCACCTGTGGTGAGGATGACATCTATCAGAACTGTGTTAATTTTAGCTGCCATTCTAGATTTGGAGGTTGAGAAGATGGATTTGAAGACAACTTTCCTTCATGGTGATTTGGAGGAAGAGATTTACATGAAGCAACCAGATGGTTTTCTTGTTGAAGGCAAGGAAAACTATGTGTGTAAGGTACGGAAAAACATATATGGCTTGAAGCAAGCTTTGAGGCAGTGGTATAAGAAGTTTGAGTCTGTTATGTATGAGAAAGGCTACAAGAAGACTACTTTTGACTATTTTGTTTTAGTCAGAAAATTTTCTGAGAATGATTTCATTATATTGTTGTTATATGTTGATGACATGCTTATTGTTGGAAAAGATGTATCCAAAATTGACAGGTTGAAGAAGCAACTGGGTGAGTCATTTGCCATGAAAGACATAGGAGTTGCTAAGAAGATTCTTGGTATAAGTATCACTCATGATAGAAAAGAGAAGAAATTTTGGCTATCACAGGGGCACTACATTCAGAAGGTGTTGCAAAGATTCCAAATGGAGAATGCTAAAGTTGTAAGTACTCCTCTTGCTACTCATTTTAAGTTGAGTGTTAAACAAAGTCCTTCAAATGAAGCTGAGAAGATAGATATAAGCAAAGTTCCTTATGCTTTTGTGGTGGGTAGTTTGATGTATGTAATGGTATTTACAAGGCCTAATATTGCACACACTATTGGTACAATTAGCAGATTTCTGCCAAATCCAGGTAGAGAGCATTGGAATGTTGTGAAATGGATTTTGAGGTATCTTTGTGGTACTAGTGGTTTGAGGATTTGTTTTGGAGGTGATAAGCCTACCTTAGTGGGTTACTCAGATTCAGATATGGCTAGAGACATTAATTCCAAAAAGTCCACTTCAGGTTATTTGATTCAGTTTGCAGGAGGAACCTTGACTTGGCAATCAAAATTGCAAAAGTGTGTGGCGTTGTCTACTACTGAGGCAGAATTCATTACATTTACTGAAGCATGTAAGGAGTTTTTATGGGTGAAGAAATTCTTGTAGGAGCTTGGTTTTGTGCAAGGTACATACTTGTTGTATTGTGACAATCAAAGTGTTATTCATCTCGGAAAGAATCCAACTTTTCATTCTAAATCTGAACGTATTGATGTGAGGTATCATTGGATAAGTGATGTTTTGGATGCTAAGTTGTTGGAACTAGGTAAATTTCATACAGATGATAATGGTGCTGATATGATGACCAAGGCATTGCCAAGAGGAAAGGTTGAAGTTTTTTGTGAGATCGCCGGTTTGGCGGATATCTCCACATAGTCGTGCGGGGGAGATTTGTTGGATTATTAGGCTCCCTTCCTATGTGGAGAATAGGCCCAAATAGTGTGGTCTATTATGTCTCATTAGGTTAAATGGAGATGGGTCAAATTAGTAGGACACATTAGAGTCATTTGAAGAGAGGCCTTTTGGAATGGTACCAAAAGCAAATCGGTCAGGACTTGGCCCAAAGCGAATAATATCTTACCAAGTATGTAAATCTATATGTGTGTCGAACCTCCCCCAACAATAACAATTTTTAATGTCATTAAGAAGTAGAAAACCAAGAAGTGTGGATCTAGATAATGGAAAAATAAATTAAAATGATAAAAAAAAAGAATAGAATTATAAAACTCAGATTGTCTTTGTTGAAAATACATCATTGGAATTATATGAGTTTATAAAGTAAATTCAATCCTAATGGCATCATAAAAAAAATAAAGCATGACTAGTTGTTAAAAGATAGTCCCTACAACTTGAAGTTGACTACAATAAAGCATTTCCTTAGTCGTTTGCCTTAATATATTTAGAGCTTTGATAGTTCTTTATTGGATAAAAGGGTTGGTATATTCACCAATTAATTATCAAAATCAAACTTTCTAAATGGTACTCTTAAAAAAAGAATATATGCAAAGCAACTACAAAGTAAAGGCAATAAAACTTAAGTGTTGAGATTTAAAAAAATTATTTATGACTCGAAGCAAGATCCTCAATCACAATGTAACATAATTGATAAATACTTTACCAATTAAGATCAAAAAGATTAAGGCTAAGTCAACATTATACATCAGTATTTAATGTTAGTGTGATACTTTATTCATCTTTTATAAGTAGATAATCTTACATACACAAGAAACAAATAATATAAGATGGGTAATGGAATTATAAAAAATATAAGAATATTCAAGATGAACGATTTTAGCTTGTTTAATTACCTCATTCTCACATAGGTAAGACAACATATAAAAATATGTTTATTTCTCAAAAGAAATATAGAGACTTTACAAAAAAAAAAAAAAAAAGGTGTAATCCAATTATACTAGTTCAATTGTACAACATTAAAGAACAAAAAGAAATATAAAAACTTTACAATATATATATATAGAGAGACTTTATACCATAAAAAAGATATATGTATCCAAAAGTGCACTAGTTCAATTGTACCACAGCAAGGTGGTACCCACATGGATTTGGTTTGATAAAAAAATCATTATATATTCAAATTTGTAATAAAACAATATAAATAGATAGTTTGAAAATAAGTTTGAATAAAAATAAAGACAAGATATTGGGATTGAACTTGGCTTCTTTTATACAATTGCATTATCTTGATCTTATATAAGTTATATTCTTTATTTTAGTATTTCTAGAAGTAATCTTCAATGTAATTCTAACATCATTTTATAATGTTAGAACTTAAGATTATTAGACCCCTTATCCATGGTTGAATAACTCCTTACATTAATAAACAAGACTATTTAAACTAACTAAAATTATAGATCCATTCCTGGTATCTATCAAGCATTAGAAAATCTTATTGGATTTAAGCTATAAATCAATTTCCAATGCATAAAGAAATATTTATCAAGCCACTGTCAAGAGTCAAGTTTAAACAATTTCAATTTATGTTTGGAGATGATAAAATTTTCATCAAAGAAAAGTGTTAAATTATGAGAAAATTTACAGAAAGTTTAATAAGAAAATAAAAATCCTATAAATTATCTGAATTGACAATTCTTAGAATTATTAGAGAAATTAAAAAAAAAAGTTGATGTATGTAAAATAATATCTAAGCACCTAGAAGTTCTTATAAGAAAATTCTAGATACATGAATAACATTGTACCAACGTACCTCATACTTATATGTAACAATCTTTTCTTGTATCTAAGTTACGTAAAATTCAATTTTATCCATTAAATCAATTACTACCTTAATAAAAAATTCTTCATATTATTTATAATTAGTGTTTGTCAAAATGGATTGAAACTCGTACAGGTTGGGTTGAAAAAAAATTTGATATGGACTAATTTTGAACCCGTGGTGAGCCGGTTGGCTTACCAACCCACTTAATTTTTCAAATAAGTATTTTTTTTGGATTAGTCATTTTACAAAATATTAAAACAGAGACTCGTGTAAAATTATATTTGTATAGAATAATTGGACATGAAAAATCCACAATTCTCTACTTAGTAACTCAATTTTTATATAGAAATAAATTTGAATCGGTTATGAAGCCATTAAGAATTTTGTTGAGGAGATTTTTGTGATATCTTTATGTGAATGAAATCTTATCTTTGATTGTTCATAAATATAATTTAAGACATTTCTCCTTTATTTAGATTTGAATTAGAAAATTGTTGTTATTTTTTTTATTTGAAAAAAAAAACTTGTAATTAAGTGAGTCAATGAGTCAACCCATTTAACCATCAATTCAGGCCAGACTCAAATTTTTTCAGCTCGTTAACAAGTGAAATAAGTTAGGTTAGCTCATTAAGTGGTCAAACTATGGTGGGTCAAGCCAAGTTGAGCTAGAAGACACATTTTGACAACACTATTCATAATCTCGTAAGTACTTTTTTCTACAACCTAGATATAGTACATTTTCTCTCACACAAACACACACGTTGATAAACGAGTGCAATATAACAATCCAAATAACAATAAAAAATCTCATAGAATATAAATATACATATATCTATTATCCTCCAAGATGTGTTTCAAAAATTTTCAAAAAATAACATAAGCATTACAATCTTAGGGAACTATAAAATATAATAATACATTAATATATAAACATTTTACTTTTATTGGTAAAAGCCCAATACTGTGTACTGGAATATTCAGCCCAATGACCCATGGCCCGTAGGAAATAATAGAGTGGATAGGGTCAGAAGCTTTACTTCAAATCAGAAAAGCTTTACCGAGAGTGAGGAGAGAGAAGAGAGCTCCAGTGATGAGAAAACCGATGATGAAGACGGAGGACGTCCGNCGATCCTAGAGGCGGTGGACGGCGGCGATCAAGAAGACAAAAATGAAGAGGATAACGAGAGGAGTAAGAAAAACTCTATCTTTCCCTGTTTCTGTGAAATCTGATTTTATTACAATGGTTTTGTGTTTTGTGTTACAATCGAAAGGAAAGGGAGAGCTCTATATATATAGAGCTCTGTGGGGAAGGGGAAACAAAGATAAAATAAGAAAACGAAAAACAAACTGTCATTAAGACAGTAACCAACTGTCATTAAGACAATAACCAACTGTCACTAAGACAGTAACCGAATCTATGATTCTTAACAGCCTCCCCTCAAGCTCGACTGTGTATACTCACCAGTCCAAGCTTGGGAACAACCGATTTGAATCTGACGCGATGTGGAAATGTGGTGAAGAGGTCGGCCAGCTGCTCATCAGATCGGACGGGAAGAAGATTCAGAAGGCCTTGTTGAACCTTTTCACGAACGACGTGACAGTCAAGCTCAATATGCTTGGTCCGTTCGTGGAAGCTCTGGTTGTGAGCTATATGCCTTGTAGACTTGTTGTCGTAGTACAAGGCTGGAGTCCCTGATTCTTTAGTTTGTAGGTCCTGTAAAAGATAACACAACCACTGTATTTCACATACAGTGGCTGCAAGCACCCTATACTCAGCTTCAGTAGAGGATCTAGATATAGTTTTATGCTTCTTAGACTTCCAGGTAATGAGTGAGGTTTCAAGGAAAACACATAATCCTGTTGTGGATCTTTTGGTGTTGGGACATGTTGCCCAGTCAGAGTCACTGAAGGCCTTTAGTTGCATAGGTGAGTCAGCAGCAAAAAATAGCCCTTGAGAAGGATTCGATTTAATGTACCTGAGGATATGTTGAATGGCTCGATAGTGATAGTCAGTAGGTGATTGCATGAATTGACTAAGCAGATTAATTGTAAAGCATAAATTAGGCCTAGTGTTGGTAAGGTATAATAACTTCCCTATCAGCTTTCTATAAGGACCTGGATCATCAAGATAGCTGTCGGATTTATATAGAGGGCTGGTATCACTTAAAAAGGGAGTAGAAGAAGGCTTACAGCCTAACATTCCTGTTTCCTCAAGTATGTCCAAAGCATACTTTCTTTGACATAGATGAATACCCTTCTTAGATCTGGCCACCTCCATACCTAGGAAGTATTTGAGTTCTCCAAGGTCCTTAATATGGAATTTGTTGTGTAGAAGTTCCTTTATGCCATTGATTTCCATCATAGAGTTACCTGTTAATACAATATCATCCACATATACAAGTAAAGCAGTAAAGCTTGTAGGTGTTTTTCTAATGAATAGTGAGTGATCAGACTGTGATTTGACATAATTGGCAGATATTAAGAAGGAAGACAGTTTTTCAAACCATTGCCTACTGGCTTATTTTAGTCCATACAAAGATTTGGTTAACCTGCAAACCTGTCCCTTATTGTGGGTGTTTAGACTTGGAGGTAACTCCATGTAAACTTCTTCATTTAGATCTCCATGTAAGAAAGCATTGTCAACATCTAGTTGATGTAGAAACCAATTATTTGAAGCTGCCAGAGCAATCAGTAGTCTAACTGTGGTAAGTTTAGGTACAGGGGAAAATGTGTCAAGATAGTTTATTCCCTCTTGTTGTGTGTACCCTTTAGCCACTAATCCTATAGCAGCTTTTCCTGGAGGGAGGTGAGTCAAGACCCAGGTTTTATTGTCTTGCAGGGCTTTTATTTCTCTCTGCATGGCCTCTACCCATTCCTTCATGTCCTTGGCCTCATTATAGGATCTGGGTTCTTTATTTCCAATAACAGCCAGGGTGTACCTCAAATGTTTTTCTGAAAGATTATCACAGCATAACAAATTATAGATCGAATGTGGAGTTTTGAGACTGTTTCTCATAGTCAGGGATTGATTGACTTGGTGGACATAATCTTTTAGATATCCTAGACTCTTTCTTGGTCTTTCAGACCTTCTGTATCTTTGATTTTCTTGATTGCTTCTCGTACTGTCATTGTTGCTTTCACTATTAGTGGTCTACTGCAGCTGTTCTTGGTCAGCGTTATTAGGCTCAATATGTACATTGTTGTTGATAGGATAGTGATCTTCTAGGAGGTTATTGAGAGAATCAGCTTTGTCTTCTTCATTGTCATAGCCTTCTCTGTTGCCCTGCAGTTTTCTGTAAGGAAAAACATCTTCATGGAAGACAACATTTCTGCTTATAAAAAGTTCCTTGGTGTTTATGTCAAGCACGATGTAACCTTTCACACCATTCTTATATCCTAGAAAGATTCCCTTTCTAGCTCTTGGGTCAAGCTTACTTCTATTATTTTCAAGAGTTGAAGCAAAACACAAGCAGCCAAAGGTTTTAATATCTAAATAGGTGGGTGGTAGGTTGTAGAGCAGATCATACGGTGTTTTGTTTTTAAGAATAGGAGTGGGCAGCCTATTTATTAGATAAACAGCATGCCCAATGGCATAAGACCAGTAAGAATCAGGTACGTTATATTGAAAAAGAAGGGCCCGGGTAACACTTAGTATATGTTGATGTTTTCTTTCAACAACTGAATTTTGTTCAGGGGTTTCAACAAAACTTCTTTAATGGTTAATCCCATGTAAATCATAGAAATCCACACAATTAAATTCAGGACCATTATCAGATCTAATGGTTTTGACTGTTTTGTTAAACTGGTTTTTAATTTTGGCAACAAAATTTTGTAGTAAAACTCTAGTTTGACCTTTATTACTCATTAGGAACACCCATGTGTGTCTACTGTGATCATCAACTATGGTGAGGAAGTACTTATGACCATGAACAGAGATAGTGTTTAGAGGGCCCCAAATATCACAATGAAGAATTTCAAAACATTCAGTAGTAATAGAAGCACTTTTGGAGAAAGGCAATTTCCGCTGTTTACATAATGGCAGGTGTGTCACATACAAAATCAGTGTCAATTTTAACATAGGGAAAATTATCACTAATCTGTTTTACAACCTTATCTCCTGGGTGGCCTAATCTATAGTGCCACAGACTAACATCTACATTCTTACAAGAAAAAGTAGACTTTAAAGTGTATCTTTGATCAGGTTTAGGAAAAGCTTGCAAGTAATAGACTCCTTCCCAAGAATCAGCACATCCAATCATCTTCAATGTATGGTTCTCCCTTATCTGGCAAGTCTTAGAGGAAAAAGTTAGGTTGCAGTCCAAGTCTTTAATAAGACTTTGAACAGAAATTAGATTAAAACAGAAATCAGGAATATAGAGCACATTGAAAATGATAAAGTCCTTTGAAAATTGCACTGTTCCTGCGTGCTCTGCTGTGAGAGTAGTATTATTTGGCAGTTTGATAGAAACAGGTCTAATTTTATAAAAAGTAACAAAATTTCTTTTATCATGTGTCACATGATCTGTGGCACCTGTGTCAATTATCCAAGAAAGATTACCTTGTCTATTTTCAGTCTCATTCCTTTGGACTTGATTGATTTTGTGAGAGGATTCATCAGCTCTATCTATCATTCTGAGAAGTTTTTCCATTTGTTCAGCTGTGAATGAATTAAAAACATTGCTATTACCAGTCTGTTGTGTGTTCTGAGTCCCTTCTGGTTCGGTACTGCTCTGACAAATATTCACAGAACTCCAGTCACTCCTTTTTTCTTGGTTGTTGTCTCATTTCTTGTACCATGGTGGATACCCGTGCTTAGAATAGCACTCGTCTATGGTGTGATTCATTTTATTACAATATGAACATTGTTTGCCATAGTTAGGATTTCTTCCCCTTCCTCTTCCTTGACCACGAGTTCCAAAACCTCTTCCTTGGTTTCCCTGGTTTCTCCATTGGTTGTTTCTGTCAGTCATATTGGCTAGAGCTTTGATATCAGCAACACCTTGCTTTTCTTGTCTTTCTTGTTGCATAATAAGAGAGAAGACCCTATTGATATTGGGAAGAGGATCCATGAGGAGAATTTGTGTTCTGACTGTGCTGTAAGAATCATTTAGACCTTTTAAGAAACATATTACATGCTCCATTTCTCTGTACTTCAAGAATATCCTTGAAAGATCACAGCTACATGGGACCTGGCATGTGCAGGTTGGTATGGGTCTTAGGGACTCTAACTCTTCCCACAGAATCTTCAGATCTGTGAAGAACTGGCTCACTCCCCTTTCTCCTTGTTTGATAGAATGTATATCCTGAAGCAGGTCTGAAATCTTGAAATAATCACCTTTAGAGAACCTTTCTTTCAGTTCATCCCATAAATCCTTAGCTTTTTCAACATATATGACACTTTCAGCAATGTGTGGTGAAAGAGCCTTTGTTATCCAAGATAAAATCATCATGTTGCACCTTTCCCATGCATCAAACAGTGTATCAGTTTTCTAGGGTTTCTTTATGGACCCATCAACAAACTTTATTTTATTCTTGGAAAGCAAGGCTCTCCTCATACTTCTGCTCCAAGAAGAGTAGTTGTTTTCATTCAGAACCTGTGTAACAAGCATAAGTCCAGGGTTTTCTCCTAGGTGCAGATAATAAGGACTGGATGGGTTGCAAGATTGATCCATTTGTTCCATTAAAGAAGAGCAAGAAACAGTCCAAGAAGATATCAAGATTAATTATGAAGGCAGCGGAAGCAGAGCAGGTACTAGACCTGCTCTGATACCATATTGGTAAAAGCCCAATACTGTGTACTGGAATATTCAGCCCAATGACCCATGGCCCATAGGAAATAATAGAGTGGATAGGGTCAGAAGCTTTACTTCAAATCAGAAAAGCTTTACCGAGAGTGAGGAGAGAGAAGAGAGCTCCAGTGATGAGAAAACCGATGATGAAGACGGAGGACGTCCGNCGATCCTAGAGGCGGTGGACGGCGGCGATCAAGAAGACAAAAATGAAGAGGATAACGAGAGGAGTAAGAAAAACTCTATCTTTCCCTGTTTCTGTGAAATCTGATTTTATTACAATGGTTTTGTGTTTTGTGTTACAATCGAAAGGAAAGGGAGAGCTCTATATATATAGAGTTCTGTGGGGAAGGGGAAACAAAGATAAAATAAGAAACGAAAAACAAACTGTCATTAAGACAGTAACCAACTGTCATTAAGACAGTAACCAACTGTCACTAAGACAGGAACCGAATCTATGATTCTTAACAACTTTAACATTCTAAAAATCTTTTCATCCTCACAGTTGTTCCTTCCATCACATGCATGATTCTCTGTTAACAAATATGATACGATCATCATAAATGGATACCGCAATCACAAAAATAAAAACAAAGCATAAGCTAATAAAAATTAATAATACCACATAAAACAAAATTATCATCAAACCATAACCAAATAGTTCAATTATATAAGTTAACCTCACAACCTTTTATTACACACTCTTTATTTTTATCATAAAGTTTGATTCAAAAAAAAAAAAATCTACTTGACAAATAGAGTTCATCATTATCTCTAAATCAACAGTTAACAACAAGAACCAAATGTTTATCAAATAATATAACCCTCATGACTTAATCATTATAACACAACTCTCATAACTCATCATTCATGGCTCAAACATAACCTAGACATTGGACTCTATTTTTGAAAGATCAATTTATTAAGAAATCTCAAAAACTTTACACCTGTCATAACTTACTTTTATCTCTCAGGAGTTATAGCTATAAATTTTACATTAGGACATTAATCTTTTTTTAGTATGACAAGAATAAATTTCTTATATTTGTGAGGTCCAATCTTTTTCTATATGGAAACTCCAAATTGTAGGAACTCCCATAAACTCTCATAACTAAATATCTTCTTCACAGATAAAAATCACATCAATGTAATACTTCCTCATTTTACCTCAACCCAAACTCATTGCATAACATCAATCATATATTCTTCATTTTAATTTAATTGCTAATAATTCATCATTTGTTTTTCATTGCATTAATATAGCATTCAATTAAAATATTTCAATTAAATATATTCAAACAGTGAATAATATAGTCATTTTAACCTTTAAAAATATTTATAACACAATATCTTTCTTAAACATTTATTGACATACATTTATATCTTCAAAAGCATATATTTATATGGTTTAATCATTATGATAGTCCTTATTTTCGATGACTTTTTTCAATTAGGTCGCTCATTTTTTGTTTTTCTCAATTGGATCCCTATTTTTGAAAAATTGAAGCAATTAGGCCATTGTCGTTAGTTCCGTACTAACACTGTCAAAAAGGGTTACACGTGTCAACTCGTGATTTTTTTGAATTTTTTAATTATATTTTTAATTATTTTTATTTATATTTTATATTTTTTTTTCTTTTAAAAATAAAATTTGCCACATGTCAAGTTGACATTGTGCCACGTAACAATGACAGTGTGAGGTGGCACTGACAGTGCCAAGTGTCACTGTCAAACCACGTGTCATTGCGTTTGTTTCAATTTGGTCCCTGTATTTTTATTTTGTTCCAATTTGGTCCTTGTATATTTATTTTGTTTCAATTTAGTCCTAATTTTTTTAAAAATTTCAAAAAATTTGTTCCTTTCCAAATAAAATATGGTATGCACATTTTCCAAATTTGTGTCTTTAAATTTGTTTCTGTTAAGCAAATTATTAGTAATGATGTATTTCAAATCGAAATATTTAACTCTAGAAACTTTTTGTAAATTGTTGAGAAAGTATTGAGACTATACTTGTGTAGATTAGATTCACAAAAATATTTATTATTGAGATGTTAACTTTTATAGGTTACTCATTTATATTATTTAGGTTAAATGATTTCTTTACTACTATATAAATAAAAATGTGTCATATGTTAGTTTGTAATTTTTTTATTTTTCTAATAAAAAAATTAATTTGTATAAATTTCTTNGTAAAGATTTATATACAAATAAAATTTTGTTTGAACTTGGAGAGAAACAAAATTGTCTAGTTTTTAAAAAAAAATAGGACTAAATTAAGACAAAATAAGAATACAGGGACCAAACAAATTAAAAATATAGGGACCAAATTAAGACAAATCTAATGACATGTGGTCTGATAGTGACACGTGGCACTATCAGTGTCACCTCACATTGTCATTGCCACGTGGTTCAATGTCAAATTGACACGTGGCAACTTTTAAAATAAATAAATTAATTAATTAATTAAAAATAAAAATAAAAATAATTAAAAATATATTAAAAAAATTCAAAAAAATCACGAGCTGACACATGTCACCCTTTTTAACCGTGTTAGTACGGAACTAACGACAATGACCTAATTGCTTCAACTTTTCAAAAATAGGGACTCAATTGAGAAAAAGAAAAAATGAGGGACCTAATTGAAAAAAATAACCGAAAATAGGGACTATCAGAATGATTAAACCTATTTATATCTTGCTCAGCCAACAAGCTTATGTGCTCACCTAGCGAGAAACTTTTGAAGTTAAACTCACCCAACGAGCCATACACCTTGCCTAATGAAAATAAAATAAGGAGAACTTGTACATCACAAATGTATTGCATAGAATCCTTCACTCCAACAAACGAAGATTTCACAATATTTAAACAAACCAATCCACATGTATCCATCCATCATACATGTTCATTAATTTTACACATAACAAATTATCGAACTCAAAAATACAATCACACCCATGGTTATCAAACTCTCAAGTTAACTCGTAAACTTGTACGAGTTTACATTCTCAGATATGGTTTCCGAGTTAACTCGAAAGTAAACTTGTTTTTGCGTAAACTCGATAAAATCGACGATGAGATCGATAGGATCGTGTAGAATTGTGAGTTTGGAGTGATTCTGCGAGTTTAAAAGTTATATATTTAATTAAATACATCAAAATTAATAACAACAATCCAAGTATTTATGTTTTACAATATTTATTTTCATGAACAATATAACTATAACTTTTATTTATTTAAAGTTATATAATTTTGTAGACTTATTTGAATTTTTTTTTTTTTTCATCTGAAATAAATTCTTACAAGTTTATGAGTTGAGTTTATGAGTCCACTTTACTCGACTCTCACGAGTTTACGTAAATTCTCGAATTTGATAACCTTAATCATACCAATACATATATAATTGAGCATATTTGCATGATTTCGTTCTATTTTCAATTAAGCTTAGAAGCAATTCCTTACACCAACATTTTAAAAGCTTCATTTTATCAAGTCAAATAACATATATAAAATGGCACTAGCTTTTCTTATTTCAAAATAAGTTTTTTCCAAAGCTAACTTCTATCAAACATAAAAATAATGTTAGTCCTAGAAACTTAGAGTCAAGTTATCTAAACAAGACAAAAGTTCAATACAACCTAAATTAAACGAAGATGATACTTCTCACAATTATTTTCACCAAGATTAAGAATTAAAAAAAATTAAAAAAAAATAAATGATTTTATAAAGTAAATACAAATATACTCTGTTTTAAACTCTAATTGGTTTCAAATGTTTTTTTACTTCCTAATCTTTCAATTCTGCAGTAAAATTTTGAAATCGGTATTAAATAGAGATAAATTTGAGAGAGAGAAAAAAGAAACGGAAGGTGTAGAGCCTAGGAGAGAAAAAAAGGAAGACAAGGGTGTGATGTTTATCTACACTCACCCTCATTTATTCTCACTATAATATTATTAATTATATTAAAAGTTATCTGTTGCAAAATTGAATATAAATATGAAGAATTAAAGAAAACCAACGTATAATTAATATAAACACAAATACATATATCAATGTATCTTATTATAATATAACTAGACAAATATTAATAAAATATTAAATTAATTAATTGTACTTTATCTGCTTTTATAGAATTTTTTCAATTTTATTTTAATAATATAGAAACATACATTACTAAAATATTAAATTATTTTAATATTTTATTTTTCTTATTTAACTGAAAACCTTGACGATGAAGTAATAAAAATATCCGCATACATTAATCTTATAACAAATTCAAAAAAAAAAAATATTATTCTATTTTAAATAGATTTCATTATATTAAATAATTTTTTAAACAATTTATTGTATTCTACCATATTTTTAAGGTTTAATACCTATTTTGTTCTCTCCTTTGGGAGGGTTTGTTCAAAGTGGTCCCTCCTTTGTTCAAAGTGGTCCCTCCTTTTTTCAAAAGTTCACTTAAGTCCTACATTTTGCAAAAGCTGTTCAAAGTGGTCCCTCCTTTTTTCAAAAGTTCACTTAAGTCCTACCTTTTGCAAAAACTGTTCAAAGTGGTTCTTTTTGCTAACCGCGTTAACTTTCTTAACGGCACAATTGTCAGGTGGCTAATATGTGCTGCTGAGATGTAACGTTTTACTGTTGTGTGTTTTAAAAAAATTATTAATTGTGACGTGGAATTTAATAAAATTAGGTTTAAATTAAAAATTGAATTTGGGGTTAATTGGAGGGTAATTAAGTAAAGTGATTTTGGTCTCTGCAGCTTCTCCAATCTCTGCAGCTCTTCCATCAAGCTCTCTTCCTTCTCCTTTCCCCACGTTTGGTCTTCTCTCGTTGCTTCTGTTCGTAGGCATCTTCTTTGTTTTGCATCTGTTCAACAAAAAACCAGAACTCAACAACGAATCCAATACCTACAAGAAAACCAGAACATGAAAACAAAATCCTCTTCTGCTACACCAAGGGAGAGAACTCAAGGAGCAAGGTGCAGCAGCATCAGCATCATGATTTTTCTCAGGGCAAGGAGCGCCCACAAGAGAAAAAGCAAAGTTACCCGGAGAAGAAGAAGGTTGGTATTGATGAGTTTCAGTCACCACCCTCAAAATTTGTCTCTTCCGGGTCGCAAGAGTTGACCCTCAGCTACCTCTGTGACAACCGAAAATTGAGTCTTGTCGAGAGAGAGGTTGGCGGCAGAAGCTCGGTGAAGGGCAAAGAAGTTGTGGTTTATGGGAATTCAGATCAAGATCAAGATGAGTTAAGGTTTAAATCGTCTCTGGAAGAGGTGACAACATTTAGTGCCCGACAATACTTCGACCAGGATTGTCTTCGGAGGAAAGTGGCTGTGGGGAACCAAAAGCAAGATCAGGATGAGAAATGGGTGGAGAGGGATTTCTTGAGTTTGAGTGAGTCAAGGGAGAATTCTTCGAAGAGTGTGAGAAGGAGAGGAGTGGTGGCAGCAAGAAGCAGAAGCTTGAGTGTTTTCTTTCCCAATTTAGGGATTTTTCTCCATTTTAGATTTCCAGAAACAATTAAGATTCTTAATGGGATTTTTAATTAATTACCCCCAATTAACCCCAAATTCAATTTTTAATTTAAACCTAATTTTATTAAATTCCACGTCACAATTAATTATTTTTTTTTAAAACACACAACAATGCCAGTACAGCCAAAACGTTACACCTCAGCAAATATTAGCCACTTGGCAGCTATGCTGTTAAGAAAGTTAACGCCGTTAGCAAAAAGGACCACTTTGAACCGTTTTTGCAAAAGGTAGGACTTAAGTGAACTTTTGAAAAAAAAAAGACTACTTTGAACAAACCCTCCCAAAAAAAGAACAAAAATAGGTATTAAACCTATTTTTAAAACCTTGCTAGAATCGACACTTTAGAAAAGTTACACTTCAGCTTTTACAACTTAAAAGTTTAATTGGATTACAATTCGGTAAATAATATTTTTTTTATTGAGCATTATTAAGATATTTACTCAATTCAAAATTTTAATAAAATTCGTTAGAGGAGATGCTCTAAAATACACTCTTGTTCAGAGTGAATGGAGGATGAAAAAATAAACAATACTCATGCAAAACAACTGCATGCCCTGATACCATTTTTCTCATTCAAAGAATGACAATATTAGTTAACCAAAGCCATGTAATTAGTCAATATTTTCTTTAATGAGACTATCTATCACAACAGGCTGCGAAGGATGGTTGAACTGAGAAATGAAGGCATTAGAGTGGAAGGAAATATGATTAATCTCAACGTTAAATCCAAGTTTTGAACTACCTTTGAGTGACCATTCTCAAATTTCTTGTCGAACTTGCAACTTTCCAGATTACATTCCGATCAACACTTTTCCCCTTATTCAACTTTAATCATTCCGGCCTACTATTCAAGCACTTACTATCTCTTGCCGAACAAATCGCATAACACGCTTCTTCAAATTTTAGAAACGTGCTGGACAATACTATAAACTACATTAGGCTAACATACTTTTTCACGCGACCTCAAGTATCATCATGATTAAGTAAATTTTCCACAATGACGCTGTCGCCAAGGGTTTTTTATATTCAGAAATTACATCATTTCATCGTCGCAAGAACGAGATAACATACAAAGAACTAAAGTTACTTTTCAATTCATATAAATATATGGTCGACAGTGTCGCCATGTGTATAGCCATTATGAATATGGAACCGAAAGTCAAGCATATTCTGTTTCTAACTAAAGCCAAGTCTCGGACACACCTGATAAGTCGAAAAGAACCTAACGGAAATAGATGGATATTTGGGGGATGTCAATGTCATTGTCTTCATCATCCTCACAGGCAACCACCACATCCAAGTGACGCCGGTATGAAGGTATGTCCACCTTGGCCACCTCCCTAGCCAAATCCACTATCTTTCTGTCCATTCGCTCTTTATGCTTAGGGAACATGCTATTATAGAGCAGACAACTTCCACATGAAATACTGTAAGCATTCAAACCTTTCGCCTTCAGCCAATCAAGAAGCTCCCTTAGCGTAGGATTGTCTTTTACGATCCATCTGTCCCAAACTGTCCAACTCATATCTTGATGCTTGATGACCTTGGGTGGAACTGGCTCTGCAATGGAAAAGAGAGGCAATGCTAAGTTGGCAAACGTGTTTCTGTAGTCCTCCACTTTGTGCCCTCCATCCAAAGCTTTGTACAGCTCCAGGCATACAAGCCCCGTAGCCATGGCAGTTGATGTTGCAATTGCTGGAATGATCCGCCCGGCAATAAACTTGGCCTTGAGTTTGTCAACTTCAGGAATGCTGTAGTTCCGTGCCCTCATGTTAGCAAGTCCAGCTATCAGGTCCATATGGTAGTTTGTATCATCATCCTGTAATTTTCCAGCACAGAGGTCATTTTTAACTTTGGATGAAAGTAGATCATAATAAATAAATGAAATGCATGTAATAGAATTCGCCTACTCCTATTCCCCAGCAAATACAAAACCTCACCAAACTAAAATCCCCAATTCAAAACCACCATCACTGAAAATTCAGAAAGAGCAAAAACTCAATGAAAGGAAAATAGACCTTCTCAAATTGAACGGGTTTCATCCTGAAATCTGGATGCAGCTTTGTCCGGCACACCTCTAACTTGGCGATTAGATCATTAATCACAGCTGCATCATCTATAGAAGCAGAAGAGAGACTGGTTGCCTTCTCATCTGTCACTATTTTTGCGTCTTTCTTGGGCTTAAAGTCAGGTACAATCACTGAATCAACGGCTTCAGCCAACTTCTTAGGATTCTTACCCCAATCAGGGATTGGAATACCAAATGTTTCTGCACGTAATATGGCAGCTGCCATCAAAAACTGCAGATGACCCGGATCAGATGATGAGAATTCCAGTGGACGAGGGAATCGTTTTGGTGCAGACCAGAAAGGAGCTCCAGTACTAGTTGCAGCATCTTCAGGAAAAGTATAAATTAATTGTTTTACCCGGTTAGCAAAATAATCTTCAAACCTGTGAATAGAAAACAATGTATGAGTGTAGTCTGCACAAAAAACTCTAATAAGCTCTGACGATATCACAAGAGAACGCAAGCATATATTATCAAACATACATACCGTAGCCTAGCCCATGAAATACAATCTTCAAAAGTCAGGCACTTGTCCTCATCCAAACACTCAAGAACACGCTCCAAGTTATCCCTTGCTTGAGCATCACCAGCATTCCTCATTCCGTTAGTATATTCGGTTGGATTAGATAAATATGCATTTACTTCAGCTGGAGTTTTCTCAAGCAAACCCTCAAACTCTGACCGAGCCCAAGTCAAGCAGTGGTCAATGTTGTGTGGAAAGGAGTGAACAGTACACATAGGTGCCTGTTTCTCAGGTGGATCTCTTGATGCACCATAATTTTCTGTTAGGTGGGGAATGACCATTTGGGTATTGCATTTGGCTCCAAGTGTTCCAGATTCAAGAAGTGGCTTCTGGAAATATAAGCACCTCTGATCAACATACAGTCTTGCATTCACATTGTCTAATGCATTAATCACAACACTCAAATTTTCCCAGAAGGTGTCATGAAACACATTTTCAGTTTCAGGGCCAACACGGTTTTGCAGTGCTTCAATATTCAGACGGGGATTTATAGAAGCAGCAGCTGAAGAAGCAACTGTCGACTTCGCCTGGCCAATATTCCAATCACGAAAGAGGAACTGTCTACTCAGGTTACTCTTTTCTATAACATCATCATCAGTAATTGTCAGCTTTCCCTGGCCACAAGAAACTCCCATTAGAGCAAGGTTTTTCAAAAATTCACATCCCAATGCACCAGATCCAACAACAAAAACTTCAGCATCTTCTAATTTCTTCTGCAACTTTTGTCCAAAAACTGAAATCTGTGCATCATAACGACTATTCAACGGTTTTAAATCATTAGGGTCCAGTGGTTCCGTAGGAAGCGATTCCACCGAGTCAAAGTAGAAAAACTGCAAAGATCAGACAGGGAACTAAAGTTAAAACTGCAAAAAAGGTCATATATTATAGGCTCAAAAAAATTAATGCGTCCAATAAGTTGGCAAACAAAAAAGTGAAGATAGACTAGATATAGTAGCCTGACTCATTATTTCTATTATTCTATACATCTTAAGCAAACAAAAAAAGTCAACGTATTTTGGAACTGTTGTATTGGAACCCTGATCCCATATTCAAACATCATTAGAACATAAAGTATTTACACTAATCAATATATAAAATCATTTGCTTAAAGTTTGGTATGTACACTTTTTGAGTGGACCAAAGCACAATGCTTTTCAGAGATTTCAGTAGCACACCTATGGTAATGCCACAAGTTAAGGCTAACTTTCAGTTCAAAGTAGTATTAGGGGGTTATGCAGAGAGAGGGTATAATGTCATACTTGAATGCTAGAAGAATCACAAAAATGCTAAACAATGGGAAAATTACACTCATCCCTAAGGTTTAATGAAATTATGCCCCATAGCCCTCCCCGCTTTTGACATTATTTTGACCTCCCTGATACACACACATCCACATATATAACAACACAAAAAATAGGGGGAGATCGGTGATAACAAAGAATATAGTGTTATGTGGTTATATAGATTAAGGTGTGTTCCTATATAATAAAAAATGAGGGGTATCAACTGAAATTTTGTTCAACCTCAATGGGTTCAAATTGTCGTAAAAGAAAAGAACATAATCCAAAAATAAAAATCTTAGTCAAATCAAATTTTATTTATATGAATCAAATTCAACAAAGTGTAGAAAGTTCAGAGGAACAAAACATCAACTGAAACAGAAAACTGAATTCGCAAACCAAATGGTTGACTAAGTCCAAGAAAAATATTTTGGATTACAGCTGCACCACACAACATTTCAAAATAAAAGATGATACAGTGACGACCAAGAACATTATTACTTACTTGAAAAAGTGGATGAAATTTCCCAGAGCATGCCTTTACAACCTCTTGTCCTACAATTCCACCAAACATAGCTGCCATAGGATTCAATACTGCCCGAGCACCAGAGGCAAATTGTTGTAGAAGTTTTGGATTCACGTCTTCCAATTTTCCATCACCTAAGCTATCATTAATATCACTGGCAATGGATACAAGTTTCTGTGCATCATCCTCTGAACCAGCAACGGGGTAGCGACCAATCTCGGAGACGAATTTATCCAAAGCCTGGAATGCTAAATGCAGTAGTGGTGGGCGATCAAACTTAGAAAAATCACTGAGAAGAAAATCACCTGGATCACTGAGTGCTTCCCTCAGTGGTTTAAAATTCAAAACCTTTGGTTGCTTGACCTGCGTGACAATACCACCCTTTTCATATCTACCATAATTTGTGGTGTCTTCTTCAAGAGTGAATGAATACGCTCTAGCATTTTTTATCCTTCTTGGTTTTCCATCATTCAACTCTTTCATACCATGAACTTCAGAGAATGTAACCAGATCTCCATCCTGAAACTCGAGCCTCTCATCATCAACACAGGAAACTAGAGCTGGGTTGTCATTGCTGATGGACGCAATTATACCAGTATGAGGATCCTCTCCATCAACATCAAAAACAGTGAACTCGGGCCCAAAATCACAAAACAGAGAACCAAAAAGGCCCCTAACTTCAGTTTTAATAAAGGCAATAGGAGGCTTATGACTGTGGCAGTAATCATCGAACTCAATGGCTTTCTCAAGACTGATTTCGGTGAAAACAACAGCCTACAAAATAGTTTACATATATAAAAATACATAGATTCATGTTGCAGGAAAGCAGAATAAATTCACATTAAAGAACACCATTAACCAACTTTCACAATCTAAATCACTTCAAAGTCGCAAAATTCACAAGTTTATATTTTGCTGATATGGTCAAGAAAATTCAAACATGTTCCTCACAGTTTTATGATCAATATATAATCTAACGTTATTTCACTTCAGATTTTTACATATAATATTATTTATCAAACATTGCAAAGACCATCGTAATTAATTTTGAGTAATTGTCTGTACACAACTAATCAGGTTTAACACATGCAATTAGTTGTCTCATACCAAGTGACCACATTATTTCCAATACTTGTCTTTACCCCAGAAAACATATCATACTACTATCACAATCATCAATAATCACTTAACATGCGCATACCTCATTTTAATTATCAACAAAAACATTTTAATTAACTTCAAATAAAATCGAGAGAAAATAACCTAGTGCCTCATTACATTCAAAACTCAAGCACAACTAAATTGCTAACAAATAACTTAGGCATATGTAAAGCAAGATAGAAGCATAGTAGTATTACAGACAAAAGAACCACTGACTATGCATTAAGAGGAACCCCCTCCTTCATCAATCAGATTTTAAAATGGCACAATATTGTTCACCCATTGTTAATCACCCAGTTTTGCAAATAATGAGCATCAATGGAGAAGTTTCAAGTACATGGCATTGAACACAAATAACTAACATTAGAAGTTGCCCTTCAACATATGCACAAGGAAAATCCTTATTCCAAAAGTTCAATGGACAGTAAAACATGCCATAGCGCAGATACAATCACTTCATATGGCGCAGATATAAGTGCATTTAATGAAAACATGAAGTTCCAAAAACGAAAAAGGAGTAGACATCAAGATTGCAAGTACCTGAAAATTAGCCAGTTGTTCTGTAGTCAGCTTAGTTGTCAAGCTTAGTACAACCACGGCATTGTTAAGTTCCTGCAACTTACTAACGGAAGCCACTGCCCTGTTCTTGCCAACATCATTTTCTGAAAACACAAAATTACTGGACAAATCCCATAACTCCACGTCTCCTTCGTCATGCAAGGTTACAGATTTCACCCCAGCAAGAATGAGATTCTTCGCTGCAGGTAGTAAACTTTATTTGGTCACAGAAAAAACAAGGCTTACACTGCTCAAATCTATATGACAAAACATTAAAAGCATCAAAGTCCCAATATGGTTTAAACTGCATTATGTATGTATGTACATACTCTTTTAACTAGCTAAAGAATAGGACATAAGTACAAACATTCAACAATTGCCCAAAGATATCCAACGATGACTTTTAACCAGTTGATAGCTATATTCATACAGTGAAATAGAATCCCAATTCTCAAGTCAACAATATAAAGTTTGAAATAGTGAGCGTGAGCAACTAGTGATCATTTTAAGCAAGTACTACAAATAACAAGCTCGTGAATTGTACAAGTCTATTATTCCCCCTCACTTCATTTCTCAGCCTACAAAGGGGACAAGGGACCAAATTACCAATCCTCCTAGCACCAATCCTATCAAACAACAAACCAAACAAATTCCTTTCCTTCAATTTAGAGAGGGGGCGGAGGGTAAACCACTGCCAGACGAATACTTAGTCTAAATTAATTTAGACCCTTTTTGGATAAAATTTTTTGTAACCCTTTATAATAGAAGAAAATAAAAAGGTAACTATGCACAACTTCTCTTAAAAGCTAAAATCAACTTATGTATCTCGATTTTTGTAAATGTTAAATGAGAAAAGCTTCTTTAGAAGTTCAATGCACAAGTAATAGTATCTGGCCCAGTAGACTAGGGGAAACACGTGGCAGGACAACAACAAAAATCCACCAAGTTGATTTTATCTTATGAGAGAAGCTCGATTCAAGTTACCTTTTTATGTTCTTCTTCATAAGTGATTATGCAGAAATGAATGCAAACATTTACGAATAAGCATGATTCATAAATCTTACATCTCCTATAAACCCCAAAGGTTTAACTATTTCCACCGTTATTCCAATAAATGACCCCTAAGAAAACCAACACAAAAACAAGACATCCTGAAAGAAATTAAAAAAAAATTACAATTGGAGCGTTAGAAAACCCAATTACCAATCTCAACGCCAAGTCCCTTCATCCCGGAAACAAGGACGCTGGATGCGAAGAGCCTCCGCATGGTCTCCCGGCCATAGACGGCCAGCTGCCGACTGTGTAGATCCTCGTCAATCTCCGCTGGGTGCGAGACCCCGAACGCCATTGCTTCGATCGAGTTCCCGCCGCCGCTGTTGTCCCCGCCGCTCCCGCTGGCACTGAATCCCCGGCCGCTGTCGTTCACCGCCGATCCCTCTGCACCCGAGCAGGTAGCAAAGCAGCCGATCCGAGCTTTCTTCGAAGTATTGCTGTTAGTAGCGGCGTCACTCTCTCCTTCAACTACCACTCCTCCTTCGCTCGCTCTCTTTCTAGGAAGCATATAGTGCAGTAAACTGCATAAGACACAACGCAACCGCACCATCGAAATTATCACAACAAAAATGAATCAAACTGAAACCAAAATCATAAAAAACAAGATCCATGCAGCTGATGATATATAAAAATAAATCAATTATGCAAAACCCTAAGTAGCAGGAGATTCGAGGTTGGAAGCACGAAGGAAGAAGTAGACGAATCTGAATCTAGGTGGAACGGAATCGAAGGAAGCGAACGTACCGAATGAAACTTGAGAGAAGGAAGGAATGGAATCAGATTGAAGTGTGCGAATCGGAGAGAGAGAGAAAGAGAGAGATTAGGTTTCTTTGAAGCTGGGTTTGAAGATGTAAAGTGAGTGTGTGTGCGAAATGAGATTGGGTATAAGAGAAAGAGAAAGAGAGAGAAAGAAGGGTATTTATGGATTTGCATGTAAATTATGGTTTGTTAATTGTTCTACGCACCTAGGGTTTTTGCTTTACTCGCTACCATTTCTCTCTGTCTTCTCTTGCAGCAATGAGAGAGAGAGAGTGGGCCTGTTACTGTGAGTATGGAAGAATCCTGAGCGGGGTGGACAAAACCAATGCACCGGAATGACTACATGCCACGTCGCCGTTTTATCTTGTCCTTCACTCCAAACGACGTCGGATTCTTCTTTGGTGTCCCCGTCATCTATGTCAGCGTGGAAATTCCAAAACCAGAAATTAATACTGACATAACATCGTATACTTGTTATAAACCTAACATAAACGTTACCCTTTTCACTGCTTTCTCTTAAAATATGCTCTTCTTAACTTATTTTTTATTTTAACAACACTTTTTAATAATTTTTTTACAATATAATACGTATCACAGTCAGTTTAAATTTATTTTCTAAAAAATATTTCAAACAAATTAATCATAATTTATTATATATGTATTGTTAAAAAATTATCAAAAAAAAAATATTTTAAAACAATTTTTTCCTTTTTATAAACTGACTATGATTATTTCTTTCATCACTTAAAGATATAAAAATGAATAAGAAAACCATTACATTAACTTTGGCCACTTAGTAAATTAAAAATTACAAAAGTTTGACTCTAATAAATAAGAAATAAAAGCATGCATAATGATAAATACTTGATATTTAATCTAATTATTAGTATTTTCTTCTTGATATTTAATCTAATTATTAGTATTTTCTTCTTGTCCTAAATATATATTTTAGAAAATTTGTTTGGAATCGTTTGCTCTATTACAGCTAGTTTAAACAAGAATGAATGCAAATAAGTAGTTTGAATAAATTACTTTAAATAACAAATTAAAATAAAATTGCTTAAGGCTTCTGTTTTCTTATTTGTATTTCATCATTACGTAACATTTTTATGATTTCTTACATCGATTCTGATATTTTGACAATAACTTTTTAACATTACTTTAACAACGTGTTGCTATACGATTCGGCGTTTTATTTTTTTAAAAAAATAAGAAATTTGACGTCATTAATTAGGAAGAGATTTGAATTTTTCAATTCTAAGTTTGTCTTTTTCCTGTTTCATCATATTTTAACATTTTCTTTCTTCTCATTTCTCCATTTTGTTGTCGTTCTTCGCTTGGTTTTCGCCCTTCCGTTCTCGTTCTTGCCTTCGCGTTTGCCATCTCACTCTCGTTGATCCTTCTCCTTTCCCTGTTCGCCTTCGTTGTCGTTGTCGGTGTGGGTGTCGTTGCCATTGCATGTCTTGGTTCTTGCTCCGTTCGTTTTGCGAAATGGCACGTTCTTCGAGCAGGGTAAGTGCATTCATCCTTGGTAGATTTTGTGTTTAGCGTTTCGTATTTTGAGTTTGGGTTTTCTGTGTTGTTTTTCATTTTGGGTTTTTAAGTTTTGGTTTTTGGTTTTTGTCCTCGATGCAGTTGACGGTTCGTCACTCGATTTCAACAAAGTACATATGTAGTTTGAACAAACATTTGAAAAAGGAGCACCGGTCAGTGATTGTGGACACTCCTTTTTGGTGGTTAGATTTGAGTGATAATGTTAAAGTGGGTAGGAAAATCTTGAGTGAGTTAGTGTTTAAATGGGTGGATTCAAGTAGTGGTTTTTTAATTGGAGAGAAATTTGTGCCTATGACTGAGAAGGAATTTTGTTTAGGTTTGGGGTTGAGTTTAGATGGGGAAAATATTAATTTAAAGGGAGAAATGCGAAGAAGTACATGTGTGAAATACATTGGCAATCAAACAAGAGATTTAAATTTGGTATACAAATGTTTGATGAAGAAAGTAAAAAAAAATTCTTTGTTCTCCTTTTTGTAGCTTGTACATATTGGTTGGGATTTGTGAGATATTATTTCCACAACGTAATGGAAGAGTGTTTCCCATATTATTTGAAATTGTTGATAATTTAAATGGTTTAGGTAATTATTGTTGAGATAGTTTAGTGTATCGATATTTGGTACGTGGTTTGAACAAAGCTTCAGATGCTCTGAAGAAAGGAAAAGCCACAACGAACGTTTATGTCGATGGTTGTATTTACATGCTGCAAGTAAGTTATCTTCATTCATTTAAAATGTTGAAATTGATTTTGGTCTTGTGGCTTGCATTGAGTTATTGAGTAACAATTAACATGATCAATTTTGTGTAGGTATGGTTTTGTGAGAATTTGATTCCTCCCAAAGGTGCAATAGAAAAAAAATCCAAGAATATTGCATTGGATGAATATAAATTTAGGAGACAACCTCGTGAAAGGAGCTTTGGAAACTGGTCTGGTATGTGGTTTATTGTTAAAGTGATTTATGTTATTATATATGTGTTCCTAGTATGATTTGAATTGTTGAATTTCAGGTTAATGATGATGTTGATGTTGATGTTGGTACAATGAAGGATAAGAATGATCTTAAGGATGAACCAAGACAAAAAATGAAAGATGACAAGCTATCAACAAAGAAGCTACTTAAGAGAAAACGCATAGAGAGTTTTATGCATACTTTACACCAACAACAAAGTCTAATTGCAGAACTTAAAAGGAGGGTTCTTGTGTTGAAGGAAGAGGTGGCATTTGAGAAAGCTAGACGAAGAAGACCAGAGGATGGTGGACAGAGTGTGCCTCGTGAAGAACCGTCCATCTCCCCAAGCGGCATCTCCACGGGCAGCATCTCCCTGGGAGGCATCTCCCAAAAAGGCATGTCCATCGATCCTCCTCCAATGAAGACATATGTGAGGATGGGGTCATGAAGGCCTTACAAGAATAGAGCGCTTATGACTCCTTACATTGGATTGCTCAGAATTAAAAATGAGTGATATTTGTATAGCTTTCTTAAGACATTGTAATATGGAAATATTGTTACATGAGCAGATGTTTTGTAATTTGAATTGTATTATGTTCAATGTTATAAAAATGCAAGTTTCCTTCATTAACATATTATTACTTATTAACTGAATTGTAGTTGTTATTGTAATTGGAAAATGAGGTTTTGTTTGAATTGTTAATAAATAAAGTTGGCATTTAAATGTAGTATTACTGTATTTGAAGGAGGAATGAAACCATGATTGTTGGACAAAGGAAAGAATTATGTATTTTGAGTACAAGAACTTAGTTCAGGTCCTAATACAACAGAGTGGTAAACGATTACGCGAGCTGATTTTCTGATTTGGACACAAAGTTCAACATAGGGAGCCCGTTTTTTGTTCACAGCAGACCATGGTCTGAAATCTTCATTTCAGAGCAAAGATGGAATTGTTTTGCTGTCATGAAGTGCTTTGGACGTGTTCTTAGTGTGGTTGTTCATGTTTGGGTACCAGAACACTATGATGTGGAGAGCAAAGACTTAAATCAGGTCCTTATGCAGAAAAAGCTCTGGCAATCGTTTACAGCAAAGTGGTAAACGATTACGCAAGCTGATTTTCTGATTTAGACACAAAGTTCAACATAGGGAGCTCGTTTTTGTTCACGGCGGACCATGGTCCAAAATCTTCATTTCAGAGCAAAGATGGAATTGTTTTGCTGTCCTTAAGTGCCCACGTGTTCTTAGTGTGGTTTTTCATGTTTGGGTATCCCAGAACACTATGTTGTGGAGTGCAAAGACTGAAATCAGGTCCTTATGCAGAAAAAGCTCTGATAATCGTTTACAGCAGAGTGGTAAACAATTACGCGAGCTGATTTTCTGTTTTGAACACAAAGTTCAACATAGGGAGCCCGTTTTTTGTTCACAACGGACCATGGTCCGAAATCTTCATTTCAGAACAAAGATGGAATTGTTTTGCTATCATTAAGTGCTTTAGATGTGTTCTTAGTGTGGTTGTTCATGTTTAGGTATCCCAAGACACTATGATGTGGAGTGCAAAGACTGAAATCAGGTCCTTATGCAGAAAAAGCTCTGCTGATCATTTACAGCATAGTGGTAAATGATTATGTGAGCTGATTTTCTGATTTGGACACAAAGTTCAACATAGGGAGCCCGTTTTTTGTTCACAGCGGACCATGGTCCGAAATCTTCATTTTAGAGCAAAGATGGAATTGTTTTGTTGTCATTAAGTGCTTTGGATGTGTTCTTAGTGTGGTTGTTCATGTTTGGGTATCCTAGGACACTATGATGTGGAGTGCAAAGACTGAAATTAGGTCCTTATGCAGAAAAAGCTATGGTAACCGTTTATAGCAGAGTGATAAACGATTACGCGAGCTGATTTTCTAATTTGGACACAAAGTTCAACTTTTGGAGCCCGTTTTTTGTTCACAGCGGACCATGGTCCGAAATCTTCATTTTAGAGCAAAAATGGAATTGTTTTGTTGTCATTAAGTGCTTTGGACGTGTCCTTAGTGTGGTTGTTCATGTTTGGGTATCCTAGGACACTATGATGTGGAGTGCAAAGACTGAAATCAGGTCCTTATGCAGAAAAAGCTCTGGTAATCGTTTACAACAGAGTGATAAACGATTACACGAGTTGATTTTCTGATTTGGACACAAAGTTCAACATAGGGAGCCCGTTTTTTGTTCACAGCAGACCATGGTCTTAAATTTTTCTATGTTTGTCTTAAATCGTATGGTTTAGGCGTGATTTTGTTGCTTTGGTCTGATTTTAGTGTGGATAATAATGTTTGTGCACCTCATTATGGAGATAAGAAACAATTTTCATTAGTACATCATACTTCATTCATTTCAAGAAACCATAAATCTCAGTCCACTATTCTGGCTTACAGCGATATTGGGTGGTTAATATTACAGCTATATCCATTAATGTGAACTTCTACTATGATATCATTGTTGTGTTTGTCAACCTCGAAGACAACCACGTCTTCTTCCTTCAAGCCATATTGGATGCAAAATTATTTCCAACCTTTTCCAAACTTTTTTTCCTAGTATGTAAAACCAAAACCTTACACATGATGTCATCCTTATGACCAAGAAACACAACCTCTGTGAAGCCTTTGTTCCTAATTTCATTCCCAAATGTGGTACACAAGTCCTGTGAAACAACCAATATGAAGTGAATGACATTGCGGATTAGGTTTCGCGAAAGAAGAAAACTTCTCTATTGAAGATTAGGTTAGAGTAAGTTTGCAGTTCCACTTACCCCAAAAATAACAACACACCAACAACGCTGAAAACACCAATGTTACAGGGCGGGCTTCAACAACACACACCTACAACGCCCAAGACACCGACAACGATAGAGCACTCAGACAAAGAGACGACAACAGCGACAGTGATGATGAGAGAACGAAAACACCCAAGACACCGAGAACACCTGAGAAATGAGACAGGGTAAGCACGACAACGGAAGTGATGATGAGAGAACGAGAGCGACGAAACCGTGAAAATGAAATAATGAAAGAGGGCGCGAAACCAAAATTCATGGCCTTTACTTTCCAAATATGCTCCTGACTTGATTTATAAAACTGATTTCTTTTTTCAAATAGCCGCCCAATCGACATACGCCATGTGACGTTATCAAAACCGTGTCAAAAAACGGTGTCAACATATCATTTTTGTTCTTACATTGGTGTTACCCTAATCTATTCAAAAATAAAATATTTAATTCCTCCAACTTATTGTATTCATTCTAATTTTTTCTAAAGTCGCATCCACCTTATTTATTTTTGGTTTAAACCTCTTTTTGGTCCCTAAGTTATGAGCAGATATTCAGTTTAGTCCATGCTTTTAAAAATGTAAACATTTGATTCCTAAGTTATAAAAAATTGTATCAAATGAGTCCTTTTTTGATGTTCATGGTCAAAGTACAAAGAACAATCTAAAGTGCTGTTATTATTAAGAAACAAATCAGAGCAATCTAAAGATGTAGTAGTTGTTAAGAAACAACCAAAAAGAGTATTTCAAGACAAAAAAGGACTCATTTGATACATTTTTTATAATTTAGGGACCAAAGATTTACATTTTTAAAAACGGGGACTAAACTGAATATCCACTTATAACTTAGGGACCAAAAAGAGGTTTATTACTTTGTATTTCAACAAAAATTTGGCCAATATATCTTTTTTAAATTTTGTTATTGAGCTTTTTTATCCTAACTTGTTGGAATCAAATTTTTGCACGTTTTGAATGGTCTCTTTTAAAAGAAAACGTTATATTGAGGTTGATTTTTCATATGTATGTACGGTGATTTGATTTATTTTTTAATTTTTGCTACTATGGTATTATTTGGATATATTAGATTAACATTGTAACTCATTTTACATTAATTTTTTTAATAAAAGTAATAATAATAATATTTTAAACGAATGTAAAAGTATGTGAAAGTAATTTTTTCATATTATTTATTATAGACTTATAAATAGTTGTGAAAACAATGTGATATTTTAAAATTTCAGAAAATTGTATTTTTAGAAGTGATGATAGTTTAAAAATAAAGATCAGTTATTTTAATATTTAATGGCTTAATTATAAATAATTTTGTTATAAATGAGTTTCATTATTTTAAAAGGCATCATCTCTCTATAAATCACTCTTCTAGAATTCTCTTCCTTTCCTCTAAATGTTCTAACTCTTGAATCATCTCTTTGACAATCAGGAGGTGCATAATCCATCACGGCATCAGGTTTTACAAATCTAATCAATCAAATTTTGTTTTAGAGCAAATAAGTTTTTACTCATTTTTACCTTTTTCGCTTCAGTTTATGATCATGCATGAAACCTGTTTTGCATGTATCATTTAGCTCTCGTTTCTTGTTCTTACTGGATTTAGAGTTCTAAGAACTCTGTTAGTTTCTAATTTGGTGTCTCGTAGGTTCATCTAGAGATTTCTTGTGTTTCAAGCGGTCAACATAACCTTTCTTTGATTTGAGCTGTTATTTTGAGGTAAGAGAAGCTAGACCTTATCTTAGCTGTGTGTGTAGTGTAAAATTTAGTAATTATATAAATTATAGACGTTTTAGTAAAAATTAGTGTGTTTCAGTAGATTTGACGTATGTTAAATTGGTGTTTTGATGATGTGGTGTTATTGTAATTGGTATTATGATGTGTTTGTTGTTGTATACTATTTTAATTATGTGTGATGAGGATGTTTTATTGTTTGAAACAAAATACAAGGGATTGTGAGAATATTGATCAAATTACTTATATTTTAAGCCTAAAAGAGGGGTGTTGAGTAGTGAAATTTAGAAATAGGTAAGGGAATGTTATGGGATCTGTTTTGGTACTGCTATGAGGTAATTTAGAACTTGTTAGGAGGATTAGACAGTTAAGAAAACTATGTGTAATGAAAAAGGTAGTATGTAGGGGTGATTTTCAAGTCTTTTTGGTGTAAAAAGAGGGTTTTGGATAGTGAAATGTTGAGGTAAGTGGTCTGCACTATTTTGGAAAGTTAAAGGTATGTTATCACACCTCTTAGGACTTGCCTAGGTTCTTAAACTAGTAAAATTTGTTATGAAATGGTAAATGGTTTCATAGGTTGAGATTTTAGCACATTTTAGAGGTTCTAAGGGGTGAAAATGAGAAGTAAGGTAACATGGACAAATCTGAGGTTTTAGAGAGTGCTAACAAGTATATTTGGACTTATTTATGCAGGTTGCAAACCGGTAAGAAGGTTAGAAAGTGTATAATTGAGTTTAGGTAGCTTATAGAAGTGAAATTGGGTTTTAATGGGTCATTTTAAGTTACAGCAGTGTTTTCAGAGTTTTCTTAGGGTTTGGAGGGTCTTAGAGGCCTTTAGAAGTTGGGAGTAAAGTGTACAAAGTAAGAAAATTTAGTTTGAACTTACTGATAGCATTGAACGCCCATTTTACAGTGGTCAAGGCGCTCAGCGCCAGCCCCTAGACGCTGGGGCACAATTGGGTACCACTACACCAGTTTCGAGAGGGTTTTTAGGATTCTGGATGTCCGCTTTGGACGTTCTTTAGGTCATTTTAGGGGATTTGGACCCTTTCAAAGCTGTTCGTGAGGGTTTCAAAGTTGTTTTCCTTACCTAAATATGAGTATCAATATGCCATGAAGAAATTGTGTTATTGTGTGATTTTTTATGATTTGTATAAGTGTTTCTATGTCTTTAATGTATGACCAGTAGTCTCATGTATTGGTATACTATGTGAATGTGAAGTGATTTCAATGGTTTCAAAGGTATAAAAGAGAGTTCTAAGGAGGAATTTCTAAGTGGTGGTTTCCCAATATTGTAAGTATGAATGTAAGAAGCTCAATTTTGATGGGTTATCCAGATACTCTGATGATCATCCATGCTCAAGTAGAGATTGATGAGTCATGTCATGAGAGGAGCAGGATGTCTTAGCCTGGGGCCTTTCTTTAGTTGGCAAAAGGCAAGTTAAAGGACTAACCTTGTGTGATAGCTTTGGTGGGTCAGTTGTTCCACCACACTAGTGAAAAATCCACCATGGTCCTAGCCCAAGGGCCTTTCTCCCTCTGACAAATGGTGTTTTAACGGACTAATCTTGTGTGGTAGTTGAGGGGGTCAGTTGTTCCACCACACAAAGGGCATAACATGTTATAGCTCGACATTCATGGTATATTCGGATGAGTCAGGTTTATGGTTGTTGTGTGATCCTACATAGTGTAAATTTCTTAGGTTGAGTTGTTATATATATATATATATATATATATATATATATATATATATATATATGTATATATATATATGAGAATTTAAATATTATGTGATACTTTTTTTCATACTAGTTTATCCTTATTTTTGTCTTTGTTTGTTTGTTTATGTTTCTCT
>NW_014542917.1:879891-882561 GCF_000741045.1 Vigna radiata var. radiata | reverse complement strand
TTTAATTTATATATATATATATATATATATATATGAGAATTTAAATATTATGTGATACTTTTTTTCATACTAGTTTATCCTTATTTTTGTCTTTGTTTGTTTGTTTATGTTTCTCTTTTGCAATGATCACCTTAAATTTTGAGCTTAGGGAGGGGTTTTCTCTGATCGTCTTAGCGTGAAGTGGAGGGTGAAGCAACAACATTGATATAATTTATTCCTCGAGTGTAAGATATCCTTTCTCAATAATTTTGAAAAGTTTCTTGTAAGTTACCATCTATATAACATTATATTTTAGTAGTTTTATATTATTAAGATAGGATGTTACATATATATAGTAATATTGAAAATTTTGTATTGAAAAGTGATATAACAAAGCTAAGAAAAAAATATTTATTGTTTTGCATAAAATAATTTAAAAAATCATTATAATTCTCATAAATAATAATATGGAGATGAAAATTAAAACACTAAAAACAAATGGAATGAAAGTGTGTAAATAAATGAAAATGCGAGGAAAAGGTTACTAAATCTGGAGCACTTGAACATTTTCTACTTAAAACTTAAGAGAATAGATGATATAAAATATGAAGTTAAATTCATATAAACTTAAACCAGTACTTATAAAATTGCAAATTTAATAAATTATTCTAACCATAAAAAATATTATAGACAACTTTAGCATTGAAGGTAGACAACTTTCTCATCTAATATAGCAAACTATAAAAAAATTGAAAGGAATAAAGCTTACCTCTATAAATTAAAAATATCTTCCCCCTAAGCCGAATCCGTCACTCCACTATAAATCCACATTCGCAATTTATATGAATAGAATAGATTCACATATTCATAAATCTTTCATACATTAAAAAAGAAAAAGAGTATTTTGACATTGTTAATAGATTCTTTATCCTAAATTCCTAATCGCTGTGTAAAGAAATGTTTTGTCCCATGCACAAGATTTCAGGTTCATGCATACAAAAATAGTAGAAAAATTTAGTAATTTGAGGAATCTGGTTCATGTTCTACAGAGCAATTCCATTTCAACTTTTCCCTCAATAGGCTCAACCATGGGAACAGATATGTGTAAATATCACTGTGCAAGAAACACGTCACTTCGTTCTTTAAAGGGTTAGATTATTTCACCACTAAAGAAACACAAAATCAAAAGGGACCCCTTTTTGATACCCTTTGGATAGCCACTGCAGAAAAAACAAAGGAAGAACAAACAAAGGAAGAACCAACAAAAATGACCATTAGCAGGCCCCAGAAAGCATTTTCCTCACAACATTATCCTACTTTTCACGACATAATGCTCCTAGATAACCTCTCATAAATGTTAACCTCGTTGCAATAGGAAAAACTCGATGGTAATAAGTAGCATCAGCTTTCATTATTCAAACGTTCAAGATAAGAACTAACTTTAAAATTAAGAAAAACAGCATAAAAAAGGGTACTCATGTCTGAATTTTAAGTAAGGTTTCGTATTTGAAAAAAAATATTTCATGCTGAAAGTAACCAAATGTTAATCCATATACATCATCCGAAGTAAAACTAGTTTAACTTACTTTTATCTTGAACTACTTACTGAGTAAAAAATATCAGTACTTGGTTTTTGTTTTCTCTATTGTAATATATTTTCATTTTCAGACAATCATGAAATGGAAAGCAGTGTGATTATGATGACAAAGACATTTGGATTTGTCATCAAGAGATGACAGTAAATACAAGATTGTGAAAAGCAGAAAATTTACATCTTCATTACTGCCATAAAAGGGGGACACATGTCACGTTTATCCATGGACATATCATTTCCTTGTCCATGAACTTGCTATATGTGGAAGTTTATCTGTTGTTGCAGTTTGGTCGCAGCAATATGGCTAAGATTTCAGAGAACTGAGGGCGTTTGGAGGGGGCGTTGTTCCAGCATTTTGACATAATGTATTTTAGAGTTTGTTGGCAGTCTTTTGGGATTTCTGGTCTAAGGCCACATGCAGCAATGCCCACTGCTGCTTGAACAGGTGAAAATGAAGAGTATGCTGCCTCACCAGTTACCATCTCCCAAATTACCATCCCAAAACTATACACATTACTCATCCATGTCTCTGTCACATTCTCTGGGTCCCCTGCTATTATCTGTTCTCAGCCCAACAACAAAAAAAAGGTAAAACTAGTGAGTATGAAGACAATGAAACTGTTGTCATGTTTGAATAAAAAAGAGAGAGTAAATAGTGAATGAACTGAATGTGTAAAAGATTCATCTAACTATACACTGATATGTATGATAAATTTATTGACTTTTACTATAGTTATCTTAAAATTTATGCAAATGATGATTTCTGATTAGCTGACAGTGTAAACATTTTACACTGATAATACATAAAAAATGAACTCTAGAAAATGTGTACTTAAAAACCAAAACTATGATAAATAGTCTTTATCTCTAAAAATAATTAATCACCAGTTTTCATTTTTTAAGAGAATAACATACATCTAAAAGTAAAAAAAAAAAAAAAAAAAAAAAAATAAAAATAAATTGATGCCTATAAACATCAAAAGGACACATATCAGTTCACATCTGTACATGTATTCTAGTGGCAACTTGTCATATCACTCATTTGTGTGGTTGTGCAAGATGAATGTTTGTCACCTACACACGTGAACTGGTGTGTT
>NW_014542917.1:827893-879856 GCF_000741045.1 Vigna radiata var. radiata | reverse complement strand
AATCACCAGTTTTCATTTTTTAAGAGAATAACATAAAACTAAAAAAAAAAAAAAAAAAAAAAAAAAAAAAAAAAAAAAAAAAAGAGGCCGATAAACATCAAAAGGACACATATCAGTTCACAACTGTACATGTATTCTAGTGGCAACTTGTCATATCACTCATTTGTGTGGTTGTGCAAGATGAATGTTTGTCACCTACACACGTGAACTGGTGTGTTTGTAAGTGATGTGTAACGAGATGACTTGAAAATAAAGTATGACAACCAACTTGTTTATCGACAACAACCAAATAATCACTCTTGTGAGTGAAAACTTTTACATGTCTTTCTATTCAGTTATCACTTTTTCTCTTTGAATGAATGGCTTTAGTGGATAGCTTTTGTGTGTTTTTTTCTGCCTGCACACGAGGTGTGAGGGCTTTGAGAGTACCCTTTATCAGTAGGACAAAGAGCTAGAGTGCTGGGGGCAAAGATCATACTAAAGGCTTAAAGCCTAAGGACATGCGGGCTCCAGCAAGGAATTAATTCTGGTATAATAGGCATCACACAAGCACACTTATTTTCCTAATCATATACACGAGTGCCCATATAAAGGTAAACACAATAAAGTGAAAGCAAAAAAACAATTATTAGGACATGTTAGGCATGCTCTAACAATGATGCCAGGACAAGTGACGTAAAGTTTCTTTTAAATGTAGGATAGTTCAGCATTGCTTTGCATACAATGGATCTAAACAGCATTCTCTTAGACAACAAAGCACACAAAAGTTACTCTAAACTGGCTATAGTTGAACATCTAGTATGTCATTTTCAAGGTGTACTGAAACATTAGGAACAGACAAAAAAGATAACAGAGCTAAAACACTTTAGACTGGAATTTGTCACCGAACTAGATAGTGTGTATATGAGGACAAATAGAGAGACAGAGAAGAAAATTCAAACTACAATTTGATCTTATGATTATACATTACTTTTGCTGAAACATTATTTAGGACAATGAAAATATTACTGGCACTAAACTTAACAAGGAAATCAGTAATGGCATAAACTGTTTGTTGAGAGTAAGAAGGGAAAGAGAGAAAGGGTTGAGTAATTACTTGTGTACCAAGTGCTACAATGTTGGTACGTAGGTAGTGTTCTAACATTCTTATAGGAGTACAGCAGGTTGGCCAAATAAGCGTAAGATACAGAAAATCTTTTTCTTTTCCATGTTGAGTACATTTCAATCTTACCAAATCGTTGAGAATAAAGATGGTGCATATAAATTTTCTCATGGATTGAGGAAGCATATAGCGAATCCATGAGCATAGGATAGGAGCATTAGTATTTTTGCACCTATGTTTAGAAGAAACAGACCATTCCGTGTCAAAAGATTTTGTTTAGCAGTAGGTAAAAAGCACAGAACGCATTCTCATCCATCACCTTACCTAAAAGCCATGAGGATTTAGGTTAGGTGTGTAGGTCTAGGTACTGTTGAGAAGGAGGGACCCTATCTTTCAAAAAGGATAGATACCAGATTGTGATCTAATTCTTCACTTTTTATTACTTATAAAGAAAAGGTTGATGGTCAGCTGGAGAATATTACGGACTATGCATGGCAAAGACACTACAGAACTACATATGACTATGGAACATATTCCTGCGACCAATTTTACGCAATTGAAACAAGATTTTTGCTGAATAGAACGAGTGAGAATGAATAGGGACAAACCTCAGGAGCTAGCCACCTATAACCATCAGTTTCATACTCCATAGCTTCTCCAACACTTTTGCAGGCAGTGACTATACCCATATCTCCCAAGCAAGCATTCCCATGCCTATCTAACAGAATTCTCTGTGTATTAAGGTCTCTATATGCAACACCGTGGTCATTCATAAACTTGATCCCTTCTGCCACATCAACTGCAATCCTCACAATATCCTTATTCTGAAGCTTCTTGTTCTTCAACATCAGGTCATGAACAGATCCACCTTCCATGAACTTGGTCACCACACACAACCCATGATTATCATCCACGCAAATACCGCAGAACTGCAGAATGTTCCTATGACCACAAGTCATGAGTTCCAGCAGATCCTTGTGGAGCTCAAACTCGTAAGAATTCCCTTTATCACACCCCTTCAGCTTCTCAATCCCAACCCTCTTCCCCATATAAACTCCCTTGTACGAATTTGGCCCAATCTGCTCAACAAACTCCACGCTATCTGAGTTCAACAACCATTTCTCAATCTCATCCCCACCTGACTGTATGGTCTGCCATTCATCCACTGAGACAACGAAAGATGAAGAAGGCAAAGGCACCTGAAGCTGAATCCTTTGACTTGAATTCTCAAACTCCTTTCCACGGTAACCATCACCGTATTCTTCTTCAATCTCCACAAGATCTCTCCCTTTAGAATTTTCCTCCTGGCACCCACAGAGCCCGAAGGGGAGCTTCACAGCACCAGTTTTAGGCTTCTTCATTGCAAACTTCAAAGCATTTTCAACCCTGGTCCTCACCAACTTATCATGCCCAGACTGAACCAGAAGAAGCACAACTCCCAAGGTGAAACCCTTCTTCTCAAAGATCTGCATCCTCTTGCAGCAAATGGAGGAGCTATCCAATGCCCCTGACATCGCAGGCCAGGAAATCGGAGAGTTGCAAGCAAACGTGAGCTTCAGAGCAGAACCTTGAACCTCGTCATCACAATCCTCTTGAATCAAAATCGCAGGCTGGTCAGTCTCCGAAGCTTGCTCCATCAACTTTATGTGAAGAAACACATCCTTCATATCAAACTCAGCCTGTGCATAACTGCAACACATCGAAAAAAAAAACATCTTAAAACCAAAAAAAAAAAAAAAACCAATAAAAAACACCCATGATTCCACAACCCGTATCTGTTGTCTTTTAAGTCGCTTAAAGCTCAAACTACTTTGAAAAAAGTCCACCACCGCGATTTTAGCACAACATCCAGGTTTTTAAAGTATCTACAACTTCAATTGCGACTGCATCGGTTGCATTTAACCACAATAAATGTGATATTAAGATGGCGCCACAATTTAAAACACTGAGTGAACTCGGAAGGGTGAGGCATGAAAAATAGCAAAACCCACGACAAAAAAACGAAAAGCGGAAACTAAGATCAAGCATTGGTACGACAAGATCGAAACTTGACAAAATGGGCGACTGGCATCAAAATTTTCAAAAACAACCCAATCCCAGTTCAGCCACAATGTCAAAGTTTCCATCCACGATCAGCTCCAGACACATCAAAGCCTCCAAACGCACAGAATTTTGAACTTCCCCAGAACACCATAAAAACCGAAACTGCGAGTAAAGATAAAAACTTTGGGCAGCATTAATTTTCTGGGACCTGAGGGGCAAGGAATCATAATGCTTGCGAATGTTGGACATAAGTTTCTCGGGGAGTTGGCTTCCGGGGTAGAGCTGAGTGAGGTTGCGAACGACACTTCCCCAGGCAAGTTTCCGCGAAGAGGCATCAGCTTTGGAGGAAGGAGGTGAATCGAGGTTTAGCGAATTTCTGAATGAGGCTATGGCTTCGGAGACGTTGCGGGTGAGCTTCTGGAACTTCTTGTGGACGTTGGGGATGGAGGAGGGGTCTTTAGGGGTGGAAGCCGGGCCTTCAGATCTGTGATGGGTACGCATGAGAACCTGCTCCACCGTGTCATCGTCGGCGGCGGCGGTGGCGCGGCTGGACCAGCACTCTAAAGCTGCAGCCATTGTAGGATTGGGTTGAGAGAAGAAGATGGTGGGTGGAGATGCGGAGAGTGAGTGATGAGGAGTAATAAATGAGTGTAATCATTTTGCAATGTAACCGCCGGATATTTTGATGACAACTTTTTTAGGTAAATAAATCACTGAACAAACAAAGGAGGAAAACAAAAAGGACTTTCTTTCAGTGCCATTGCAACACAACAACATATGTTTTTCAACTATCTATCTTCATTTCTATTTTCACATAGTGTCTACTATTTAACAGTTTTTTACTCACTGTTTTTTTTACCAAGTCTAACAACATAGAAAAACATGTTCGATGATTCAAGAGTCATCTGATTGATTTCAACAGAATTTAATGGATTTATCCTAAATGGTTTTTATTTCTTATACTTTATTCGGAAAGAGTTTTCTTCTTTAAAGTTTGTTCATTTTAATTGTTGTTTTGGGTTGACGATTTCATTTTATGTTTATTTGTGTTTCATTCTAGTTTTCAATTAACCATGTATGTGCTTGGATTGAAGTTTAAAGGCTCTTATCCTGTTTTAAATATGAAAGTAAGATACCATGAAATTTTGTAAAATAGAGTATTTTTGAATTTTTCTTAAACTCAGTTGATTTGAGGGTGAATATTTTTATGCGTATGCATTCATCCAACCTTGAAGTGGAATCAATTCTACCATGCATCCAATACAAATGGGAATTGATTCTATGAAGGTGTATCGATTTCAACTAAGCATAATCGATTTTAATAGACAATGTAACTAATTTCGACAAAAACGAAACCGATTTTAAGAGTTCGTAATAATAGTATGAGATGTTTCAATGACTTAGAATCAATTTTTCGACTTTGTAGAACAATTTCTAGTTGCACTTCATTGATTTCTTATTTATTGACGTTGGAGATTCGTGATGGAAGAATCAATTTATAGTTATATACATTGTGAAACCGAATTTATGATATAATACGAGTTTGTGATTAGTATAAATAGTAAAACATGTGGCCATTAGAAAATAATTTAATAATTTCATTTTTTATCTATCGAAATATTATTTTTAGTCTATAAAATTAGAAAAAAAAAACTCAGAAATTTTAGTAAACTTTTTTTTCTAACTCCATCCAGTCACTTTTAAAAAAAAAATTATATTACAAAATGAACACGTAAAGCATGTCAAAGATGAAATTGAAGAATAAATTGGACACAGTTTCACTTTCAAGTCATAGATAGTCAAAAAAACCAATTTATTGTTCCTGAAAAATAATTCAATTAATAAGCGATTCTGTCAAACTAGTTGAACATGTTGGCTTTAGCTTTGATCTTAAAAGTGTTAAGTTTTATGAATGTCAAATTCTAAGGGTGCAGAAGTCATATGTTTGGTTGGCTGCATGTGGAGAAATAAACCTATGTTACAGTTACCATAAATAATCTCAAAATAAATATATTATAAGTGATGGAAGTGCCACAAAATTATAAATAATATTAATTAATAGGATATAAATGGATATAAATCTTATTTTATAATTCGATTTCGTAAAAAGTTAAACTTAAATTTTATATCGATTTTATAGGATAAAATTAGGTTTAAATTTTATATCAGTTGTAGAATTAAATTAAATTTAAACTTCACTTTTTAATAATAAGTGTTTTTGGATTATTCTTGTTCAATCTTAATCATATTCGTACTCGAAGAAAAACTAATAAATTAAGATAATTGAATAAAATGTTTAACTAATTTTTTCTAAAACATACTCTTGTTTTCTATATTAATGTGAATATTATTAACATTTTTTTATTTTTTTAATGCTAATTTGGGTGCTAATATTTCAATTTTTGTTGTTAACTCTTTTTTTTTTCAGTAATTTGAGTTGTGTAGCTATTTTATTAGGTTTAACTTCTATGAAAATTCATTAAAAGAAGAGAGAAGGGAAGAGTGAATGCACTGATTACAGTGGAAGGTGGCAAAATAAATGATGATAGATGGTCACATTGATTGAATTATGTGGGCCCGAGGGGTTTGATAGGAGGCCGAAGTTGTTGGTATCTGGTCTGCCATGTGGCCCACATTCTTCATAAATCAATTAATAATGGGCTTTATCTGGCCCGTTAATTAGGGGAATCAATCAATTTTGTGACAAATGACTTGCTTTTTTGTTTCCTCTTCGTTTTCTTTTCAGAGGGCCCACTTTCCGGACAATGAATCACTTTCCCCTATACTTTTTCATAACAATAAATAATCTTAACTTTCAACTAGGTTTATTCTTTTGCAAATCAGAAAACATTTTTAATTATTTATTGCTATATTGTTTCTGAAAAGTCTAACATCTTTTTTTTTTTTTTACCTCTAATATGTCATGTTTGAGAATGTAAGTTTGACATACTAAGAATGATAAATAGAATTTTAAAAATCAACGGACAGCAAAATATAATTTATGGATTTTTCTAAATAATCATATTGATAAAAAATATCAATAATTTTTACTTATAGTTAATCTTCTTTGCATACAAATTGAATCTGTATTTTTCTATGATGGGAATTATAATAGTTTCATATGAGTCGGATTAAACGTAATTTAAATAATCATATCACTTACTAAAATGTATTTTTTAAAGATAAAATAATGACAAACAAAACTCAAAAAATCAAATGTATGGTGATTAGAATAGATTTGGGATTGAAACAATTATATTAGTGTAAAATCGATAATGGAACATTGAATTTCTTAATCTTTTCATTAAGATAAAACACACACTAATCATAACTTATATTATTTAATTTTCTAGATATTTTAAAAGTAAATAAAGATATTTTATTGAACGGAACACAATAATCATAACTTATACTATTTAATTTTCTAAACATTTTAAAAGTAAATAAAGATATTCTACCCTCATTTCCTATGTTTGAATCTTAAAAAACATAAGTAGTTAATTCGAAAATCTAAAATGAAAAAGTGAAAATTTTTCTTTTTGCGGTTAAATTTTATTAAACAAAGTTTTAATAGTTAATATTTTCTTTTTGCGGTTCAAATTATAAATTTTTAACTTAAACAATAAAATATAAAAGTTATACAAAGCTTTTATATTTAATCAACATAGATTTTAGTTTTAAATAAATTATTTTAGTCTTTATAGTCTATTATTTAGTATTCAATTTTTAAATTCTTAAAAGATATCTTAAGGTATAAGGTATATTTTTTTTAAGCGATAACATTATATCATAACATTTAGTAAATATTAATTGAAGTGATAATTTGAGTTTTCGCTAATCGTATAAATGGGTCATAAATATTAATATGTTTTAACTTAAGTAATCATTTGATTTTTGACTAAACATATAAATCACTAGTGGGCAAAAATTTTTTAAAGATGAAAGCCAAACAAATGTTTTCGTATAAACTATATTCAAAATCAATGGGATTTATAGGAAATTTAAACAAATTTTAGATATAGATAACTATCTTTTATCTCTTTTAAAATTCAAACTCACATAATATTTTTTATATAAAGGAAGACAACATAATCAACTTATTAGTTTTATAAATAGAGTAAGTTTATTTTATTATCTATTCTTAGATAATATTAATCAGGTTATATTTCTATGAATGGATTAATTTATTTTGTAAAAGATTAATGGTGAAAAGTTGGATAAAAAAATGTTTCCATATTAGTTTATGTTGGTTATTGATCATTCTTACAATACAAGTGAATTTTTTTGCTTCTTACTGCATAGAACCAAATAAGGTATGAAATGAATTATTTTAAAAAGTAATTAACTTTTTATTTTAGTTTAACTTTTAAAAGTCTGAGTTATTTATTTAAACTGTATAAACCTTGTCTTAACTTGTAGAATTAGAAAATATATTTTAAGATAAAGAATTATATTCAAGTAGTTTAGATAAATTCATAATAACCGAGAGTAATTTTATTTAATTTAGCTCACCAAAATTATGTTTTAAATTATCTAAAAAAAATCTAAAAGATTAATTAGTCTAATTCAGTTCTATAAGATAAGATAAGATAACAGTATGTTTTATGAACCTAAGGATTATTAAACAAATAATATTTATACAAATGATATGGTGATATAGCTCAATGTCATTCATGGTTTGAAGAGATTGCATAATATTCTTTTTCCAAGGTGTAATTGAATTCACCTTTTCTCATAGGTTACAATTTACTTATTTATATATTTACCCTTTTAATTTATATATATATATATATATATATATATTTATGTATATATTTACCTTTTTAAATATATTTATCCTATTTTTTATAGTTGTATATTACATTATTAAGGAGTGATAAATTAAGCGAGAGAAAGATAATGTTATCATATTGGGCTGGGCTTATTTGTAGGCCCGAATTAAGGAGCCCGATAACATTGCTAGCCTCTTTTGCAAACCAAGTTAACGACATAAACCTCGTTTTGTTCTGCCGCCTCACGCAGGATCGTGAATTCGTGATTTTTTCCGAAAACCCTGGTCTTTGAAATTCACCAGCAAAAGCTTGAAGTGAAGTGAAGCCATTGCATTTCTGCGTTGATAATGGGGAAGAAAGCAAAAGGGTCAAGGAAGGGTAAGAAGGCGTGGAGGGCTAACATCAGCACCGAAGAGATAGAAGATTTCTTCGAGAAATCAACGAAGGACGCTCTTTCTGGTGGCTCTCTTCAAGCCCTCTCCAGTGATTCCCTCTTTTATGAAGACAAGTCCAAAGGTAATTTCTTTCTCGGTTTCTCTTTTCTGGGTTTTTTTTTTTTTTTTTTTTTATGGTACCCATTGGCCTGTGTCTGAAAATCGTCTCTTTTATTGTTAGTTTTTATGTGAGTGGTCACGTCTAAAGTACACAAAACAAAAAATTGTAAGATTAACGATTATAATTATTAATATCTTACCATGATTTGCATAAGATTGTGCATTATCATATGATGTTTTCTTTTATTTTTGTTGAAATTGAGGTTTCATTATAGTATTTTTTTTTTCGTCAAACGTTAGTGTTAGTTGTTGTCACTGAAGACTTGAACCCAGAACCTCTCCAACCATCCTTCCCAACTTCATTATAGTATACACTGTAGGACGTGGTGTTTGGGCAACCAGATAAATTATTAATTTACTGCAGCATCAGTATACGGTAATATGTGAGAATATATGAAACATGTCGATCGCACGGGTGTTGTGTTTGCTTCCCCAAAAGTTATTTTTTCTCCCTTTCTTTCACCAAATTAAAGTTTAAACAGCTTGACATAAATAATTGGTAAAATTTTCATTTTAATTTGAAGTCTAACGTTGACTCCACTGATTATGTATTAATTAGCATGGATTGTTCTATTAACTTGAACAAGATGGCATCCTTTGGAGGATAAATGTGATTTCTAAAATAGTATACATTTGACATATATCTTAGTAATTTCTTGTTAAACGATACATACTACCATTCTTATTAATGTAATGGGGATTTACGTTTATAGTGCTTCTGCTTGGGTTTTTGTTATAGGAAAAAACTGTATTTTTCCATCAGAATGGGTTTACAGCTAATAGTTCTTGTTCATCCCTGGATACATTGGGTTTGCCTAATGTAATGATATGATTAAACTTCTAGATCTTGCGGTGAAGAAGAAGATCGAGAAGCACAGGGAGAGAGTGTTGCACTATGATAGCCTGCTACAGAAAAACCAGTTTGTCAAGCCAGTCCCATCTTCTATTCTGAAAAAGTGTTCTAAAAACCGGAAAACTGTCTCTAATGTGGAAGTGGTCAATCAAGATGATAATAAGGTCAGTATGTTGTACATTAAAGCAGAAAGGAGTAGTAGTAGTAGGAGTTGGCTATGCCAATCTGTGTAGACACAGAGGAGGGGTTATTTTTTTTTGCTTTTCGTCCTAAACCCTATGTAGAATTTGTTTTATTGATATTACCTCTTTCTAACATATTATTCAGGATGATTCTACCATGTTTGATCTATGGAATGATAAAGGTACCTTCTACGTTTTTACCATTTAAAGTTTTGGTTACTTTTTGTGATAATTATTGATGCTAAACACGGTTTTATCTGATATCATCATGTAGGTGAGGATAACAAGCAAGTGAAAAAGGTATATTTTCAAGCAGTGCTGATTCTAATCTGTGGATTTCATATTTCATTCTATATTTCCTATACTTTCTGTGCTTTAGTTGATAATATGATGGCTACCTTCTTTACAGGTATCAAAGCCTACTCTCATTCCAGCAGTAGAGGTTGATCCTCCAGGATGCTCTTTCAATCCCTCGTATGAAAGTCACCAGGTAGTTTCAGAATAAATGACACTTTTCCCTGCTATTTTTATTCTTTATTTTTTTGTCATGAATCTTGTTTGACAATTTTAAATTTTTTACTGTTAAACCAGGATACATTAGCTTCTGCTGTTGCAGAAGAAATGCAAAAAGTCTACAAAAAGGAACTGGGCCCGGAACCTGTGCCATTAACTGTTCCTGGTGAAGCTATTGCTGAAGAAGATGTGAGTCTCATTATCTTCATTAATATAATTATTGGAGTTAAAAAATGCGTGCTACATTTATTATGCTCTATAGAGGTACTTGAATTTATATGGCTTTTGTGATTGGTTATGCTTTGTCAACAATTTACCTTTTTTGTCAGATGTATTTTCTTGATGTGGATGATGGGAATGACGATGATGATGGTAATCTTGAAGATGACGATGAAAATGAAGATGCTGGATCAGAGAAAAAGTTAGTATCATAAATTTTATTTAATTGGACTGCCTTTGTTTAAATATCGTTTATGAACCACATTATATTTTTCTCCATATTACTTTTGGCAATATGCATTACCTGTCCAGCCATTCTCTTTTATGAACTACGTTATATCTTTCGCTTTATCTTCCAGTCATTCTTCCGTGATTATTTGAAGTTAGACTTCCTGTTAATTACCGTCTTTAAGTGTCTGTCTACATGTGATCTTATAATGTTGCCATTGTGGTCCTTTACATGTACTTAGTAGTTTCTCATGCTAATGTTAATTTTCTTTGATGCATAATACATTATACTCATTACACATTGCCATTTTTGGTATGCAATCTCCATTTTTGAATACTATTTTATATCTACATAGTATGTTTGAACCTAATAATATGTGTAGTTTTTTATTTTGTGAACCAATAATTTATGGACATCTGGTGTGCTCATGTTGTTTGAAAAATCATTGGACAGGCCTATTAAAAAAAAGAGAGTGACTAAAGTTGAGTTGAATAAGAGAGCTAGGCGGAAAGAACAACTGAAAAAAGAAGCAGAAGCTAAGAAGATAAAGGAATTGTCAAAGGAAATTGATAGGTAATATCATCCCTCTTTCTCATTTCTCACACTGTCTCACAACAAAAAATGATTTTTTAAGCATATTTTGTTTTCTGGTTACAGCATACCTGACATTATTCAGGAAATTGAGCAAGAAGAGGAGGAAAAGAAGAAAAGACATCTTAGGCGAAAAGTTGCTAAACAGGAAATGTTAAAGACACGCCCACCACGCATAGGAAAGCACAAGTAAGTAATCTTTTATTATCACTCCATTTGTAGTTTTGTACAATTAAATTTAGTGAAATTTCTCTTTTACTTGTGCCTTAAATAAAGTTCCATACTTTTATGAATGTTGTTTACCAATTCTATTTTCATAACAGGTTTGAACCTGCACCTGTTCAAGTTTTATTAAGTGAAGAAATTACTGGATCAATTCGGAAGCTGAAGGTCTACTTGTGTTCTCTTGCTCTGATTTTGATTATGGTATCTCAGTTTTGGTGAACATGCAAGTAAAATTTCCTATGTTTGTTTTGGTTATCTAGGGCTGCTGCACCCTAATGAAGGATCGATATAAAAGCCTAGAGAAGAGAGGATTGATTCTTCCATCAAAAAGAAGGTTAGTTCAAGCTTCTGTCATTTTGTCAAACAGATTTGGTTGAAGGATCTGCATTTGTGTTTGGATAAATATGGATTGTGTTGTTACTTTCCTCTGAGCTGTCTTACCCTTTGCTTATTTCTGCATAAGTAGGGTTTATATGATTTTACAAAAGAAATTGCTGCACAATTTTTCATTTGGAATTTGATTACGATGGATCAGTGCAGTTTTTTAAAACAGAACTAATTCTTGTTTTTCATTTCATAACATTGTGTTATGAGATATTATGCATGCAAAGCTCTGATCTTATTATGTGTATTCATTGTACAGGAATTAGAATTCCCAGTATCAGCTACATCTTGTGTCACTCCAAAAGTTCTAAGGAAGATCATGTTTGGCTTAATTTTGACAAATTTTGTTTATTCTTTTTATAACAATTTAATTTAGAAAGTGAAATGCCTACATGTATTACAACAAACTTCATTATGCATGTTATAATAGTAGTAAAGAATTTCTTCACCTGTTATTTAATAGTTTCAGTATATCACTAACCTATTGATTTTCATGTTAATCAATTTTTATATTATTGCTAACTAAAAGAAAATTTTGTTATATTTTTTTCTTATCAAGCTAATTAGCAAAATAATTTGGTTGACTGAATTAGAAGCAAATGGGAATATAAACATAATCGACAATTTGTAGTAAATTGTAAAAAATAAGGGTTTCATTATTAGCCTCTGAAGTATTGGGGAGTGAATTTTGCAAGTTGAAATAAAATGTTGCATATTTATTATTAACTAGAAAATTAACGTTCTTATATGTGTTTATATATTAGTTTATACTTATAAAAGTACACTTCACATTCTATAGTTGTATTCCAAGAAGAGATTCATCTTTTACAAAATTGTCTCGTTATGTACCGTTATAACGATATACTATATTAGTTAATTCAGAAACAAGATTAATTGCAATAGAATTAGTTAGAGGCAAAATTTTAAATTAAATTAAATTATTAATAGAGGTAAAATTAATATATGTTAAGATTTAAATAAAACTTCAGTTCAAAAAAAAAAAAATAAGTAATTTTAATTTTGGTTCTTATAGAAAATTTTTTTTACTTTTCTTCCTCTAAAATTAAAATTCATTATTTTAATTCTTCTAAGTATGAGTTTAGTACCTATAAAGTACTTCCATTTTATGATAAAAGTAGAAATTAATCATAGGAAAACATGGAAAAAAAGAATAAAATTTTTGACATTACAAATATATAAACATGATAAGAATATACATATTAAACTACCCTTAATATATTAATATCATCTAACATTTCAATTAACCTTCATAAGAATATCTTTAAATTAATCTTTGGAAATTTTCACTTATTTCATCCAATGTCTTTTTGACAAAAAAGTTCAATCGAAACATCTTTTAGCTACCTGGAGAAAACATCCTTAAATTAACTTTCGTTAACTTCTTAACAAATCAAACAACTTTTAAATTTTATCAATTCAAATATATTAAAGTTATACAATTAAAATTTTTAACTTGAACTTATATAATTGAGGAAATAGACTTATAATGCTTTAGAAAAAAATATATAACAATTCTGGAAATTTAAGTGTAAACATTGAGTAAGATGAAAAAAAAAATGAATATAATATAAAATAATAATTATTAATCTGTTTCTTTAAAATTTTTTGTTATATCTTATTACTACTGCGTCTTTCTACTTAATTTCCTTTAAAACAATAAACTCATAATTTACTTCATTTACACTTCTGATCATAAGACACATGAGAAAGAAACACATAATTTGATTATCGACCCTTTGCTTAAACAGTATTCACAATTTATCTTGTAATAGAGTTGTGAAATTTTTCTATAAAATTTAAAATATATCTTCTAAATTTCTTTCTTTAAATTTATTTTTTACAGCTTTATCAATAATAATGATAAATAAAGACAAGGGTCTTAAATATAGTATTAATTATATGGATAAAAATTATTTAAATTTTAAAGATTTAGCGTATGTTGAAAGTACTTCAGCTATTCTACCAAGACAGTTGATATATGGTGTTTTAAGACATTCATTCCCTTGTGTTGTATACCGTTTTCCATGGCTTCGTTCTCCATCTCCACCAAGGTGGAACCTGATGCCGATGACGACTGTGTCGCAGAGGAAGAAGTGTTTCATTTTTCTTATCTTTTTCATTCTTTAGTAATTCATTGGTTTCTGTCGCTCCAGTGTCATTATAGAATTAGAGCCAATGCCAATTTACTTGCTCTCCTTGCATTGCAGTTTGAGAATTTTGATGATTTCACTATTGCTTCTCCATGGGAAAGGTTTGCGTTCTCCTAATACCAATTCCTCTGCTCTTAGTATGCTTATCGTGTACATTTGAGAGGAATGGCTAACGGAATATACCTTTATTCTTTTTAAGCAGATTTATTTATGAAATAGAGGCAGTTTGTCGGGATTGGATGACTGATAGTCCGAAGAGGTTATTGGTATGCTTGCTAAGTTTCGAGATAAGTTTATCCTTTAATTAATATTTTTGGGTTGATTTTGTTATTGAGGAATGCAAGTTAGTTGTTCTTAGTATGGATATTATTTAGGGTTTGCTTCAATAAAATATTTCACAAGCACTTGGACAACAGAACGAGTTAAATGAGTTGAGCTTCGTTATAATCTAAAATCAACTTGTATACTTAACTTCTATAGAAACTCTTTCATTGAACTTCTCTAAAGACTGAGATACATAAGTTAATTTTAAGTTAAAGTAGATACTCAATTCATTTTTTACTTTTTTTTTTTCTTTTTCTATAAGTTTATTAAGATGGTTCCAAAGTTTGTTCTAATTAGGTTTGTTGGGCCTAGTATATCACCTACTATCTAATTGCTAGTCTGATGCTCAAGATGTCTAGTCCTTAGTGTAAGAGAGTGTGTTGGAGATTTCACGTCAGTTGGAGATATAATCAAATTATAGTATAAGTAGTTGCAAACTTCACTTTGTAAGCCAATTTTGTAATCTTAATTATTCTTAAATCTACTTTCTAAGATCAGTAATTGAAGATGGTTGTTGTCGTTGACTCAAACTCAGTTAAAATGTTTAGGGTCATCTTTATGAAAGGGGAAGCAAAAATCATCATGTCCTATTATGCTTATTCATTCATTCATGAATAGAAGAGTTGTTTTATGCTCATTATGTATTGTACTGCATTTGTTGTTGTTGGTGGTGGCAGAAAGAACTAAGTTCAGTCCTTCTGCACCTCTAACTTTGGATTTTGATAGTTTGTGAATAATCTACACTTCTGCCTCATGATGATTTCTTGTTAAATAATCTTCAGATTGTCAGAGCTGAATGCAAGGAAATATTTTATTATACTGTTCGTACTTCATTTTCCTTTTGGATAGCAAAGCAAACAAATACATTACAATTTACATGATATCTATTCTATCCTTACTTTCTGGATAAAGAAAAGTTTATACATCGTGTAATGATATTGATGTGAAAATAATGAAGTCCTTAATTCAATTGTGTTTGCTACAGTAGTGTGTTAATATGAAATATTAATGTACATAGTGACATGTTTTCTTAAAAGTTGCATCTCTCCTTTAAATTTTTTATGCTATTTGTATTTACCTTATTAAACATCTTCTCTTTTGATCTAGGATAAAGGTGCAGTTGCATTAGTGTATTCGAACTATTCGTACAAGGTCAACTCTGAATTGAAGTATGGCACAGAAAGTTACTGCATGGAGTACTATTTTGAGACCAACAATAATGGTAATATGGAAATTTTTTTGCTAATCAATCGTGTAAAGTGAACATTGACCCAAGGGTAAAAAGTTAATGTTTTTTCTAAACTGGAGCTTGTGTGTTTAGATAATGGAAACAACCTCTGCTTGTAGGGGTAAGGCCATGCACATTTGATCTATCCTCCCCAAACACACTAGGTGGAGGCCTTGTGCACCGGGTTGATTTTAGTCAGTTGATGTTGGGGTGGGCTGATTAAATTTTATTTTAATCTAACTGGGTCTTCTGGATGACACAGGCCAACCCGGCACTGCAGACTGGAGGTCTGGTTTTCATGATCTGCAATTATGTTTTGGTGTAAAGGAATTTTTGGTATGCTTTAATGTTTGAATAAAAAGGTTATGCACTGACAATGTCGTATAGTTTTATCCTGCCATCCAATCACAAGCTTTCGAGTATGATAAGTTTGTTGAGTTTTACAATGAATACCATAAAAGGTTATACTAAGTGTGAATTCTGATTAAATGACAGTGTAAAACTATCTTACACTTCACTGCATGAACATTATACACTTAATGTTAACCTTTCATTGAAAATTTAATGCTTTCGCTTAGAAAACACTCATTGCCTTGCACAACACTAGGTGATTTCTCCTAAAAGTGTAAGCAGTACTGTTCTTGATGCACCAGAGGCAAGCAAGCTACTGAGTGCTGTTGCAATTGCTTTGTCAAATTGTTCAAGGTAACTATTGTTCCTTGGTTTTTAATGTTTAATTAGTTGTGAAATTTACAATAACTTGTATGCATGGGAACATCTATTTTGCATTTGCATGTTTAATATGTCTGACTACTATCAGTTACTAAAGTTCTACTTGTTAGGATATTTGGGTTTATGTAGTCTCTTTTATTTGAAATAAATTGCACTTCCGCCCTCAGTATTTTTCTCTAGCTATACGGTAACTCTCCATTTTCTCAACAAACATAAAATCCCTTAATTGTTTGTGTCCTGTTACCATTTTCACCCTTTGGGACCCAACAACGTTTATTACATCAACAAACTTTTACATTTGATCAAGTCATTTTTTATGATGACCTTTTACCTTAAAAGGTCCCCACCCTCTTCCTGGTTCAGATTCTCTTCGCTTGAAAACAAAATGGAAATCTCAAGTTCAATTAATTTGAGAATAACACATGGATTCAAGCAACCGATGAGACTCAATTCATTTAATTCACTTTAAACTTAAAAAAGCTAATGTGTTTAAATTTGAATAAGTCTATGGAGAACATAAAGATAAGGAAAAGTTTGCAATATGATTTTGATCCCACAAGTTCATCCTCTTTTTGCTCATACCCCAACCATGAAGTCAACATGTCCTTCAGATGCAACTCTTCTAGATGTCAAATAAAACTTTAGAAAGGGAAGCTGACAATGCTTTCTCTAACCTTCCTTTGCAACACTTCCTCTATGACCATCTTTTTTCCAAGCCAACACTTTCGCTTACAAAGTCTAGAATCCTTGTTTCCCTTTTCGAAACCCTAGGTTTTGCACAAAATAGATAGGACAATTTGGTCATTTAAATTAGAACTGTAACTTAGAGCTGTTTAATGGAGGGGAGGGGGCGCATACTATGTAAGGATGGCAATTTGGTCATACCCACCTCACATAATTGTAAGCCTGCACATTTGAGAAAAAGTTGGAAGAAAAATTAAGCAAATTTATTGTAACTTTTCCATTCTAAATCTGAGTCCCTCCTGAAAAATAAGAATTTTCTGCAAGTAGAATGATGTTAAAGATTAAAGTAGAATAATAGTAAATAAAATCTAGAGTTATACTGGTAAGTATACAAGTGTAAACCAATACAAATAATTCATAATTGATGATACGACAACTTGATCACTGAATTCGCCTATGAATTGATCAATCTTTCTGTGCACTCAATTTTGCCACATGGCCCAATCTTCATTCCCAAATACATGCTTGAAACTTCTCTAGCAAGACCCACTCGCTGGCAGCATCTTTTTTGCCTTCCTGTACCTACTGTGAACCTACCCATCTGATATTTTTTTAATTTCTTCAAGTTTTTTATAAAGCACTGATACTTCACTTTTATCATGTATCTGTTTCCCATACATATCCATATCTAATACCCTAGGATATTTTACCCATAATTTATCGAGGAAGTATCTAAGCAATAAAACACAAATATTTTTATAATGCAAATAATTTATAATTTTTTATCTTGACAATTCTAACAAATGTGATTTTAATTTGGATTTACACAATTGTAATTATATATTTATTATACTTTTAAACTAAGCTTTCTTGCGCACTTCGGTTACATAATTAAAATAACAATTACCATAATAGAAAAAACAGAAAAACAGCTATAATAAAGGGGTAAAATTGTAAAAAATGTGTGGACCAAAACAGTCATAATAGTTAGTATCTTCTTTATATATTAATACATAAATGACGGTTATTAGGTGTAATAAGAGTAAAGCACAAGGGTGAGTGTAATTTCTATTATTCTTATTGGAAAAGTTATTATTTTATTTGGTGTAGTTTCTTATAATATTATGTAGTTTATGGGCAGCATTTGTTCCAGTTCATGATCCTTCACGTAAAGCATACATTGGAATTCAGAACATGGGTACTGTATTTACTAGAAGGTTTGAAGCAGATGGGATTTGTAGTCAGGTTCCGAGAAGACTGATGCATTTGGAAGGCTTGTATGAGTTGTTTGTATCTAAGTTTGTGAGTTCCTGATCCATGCTGTTTATTAAATACTTATTGAATTTTTTTCTCAATCTTTGTGGCTTTTCAATAAATTTTTAATCAGCTATACTCTTTGTGCATTGTTCTTCCATAAATTCACACTCTTAAACTGATCCTGGTATAATTACTGATCTGAAATAAGTGGGTCACTGTCATGACTAGAGTTCATAAGTAGAACCCGACCTAAAAAGACTAGTTCATTAAGTGAGACAGCCTCATTAAGTATCGCATATACATTTTTTTTTGTTCCTACACAATGAGGGGCTTGTAACTGTTACCAATTCATTAAACTCTCTCCCAAGGGCGGCCTGTGCCATGGAGAGGGTAACTAGAGATAAAATATGATAAATGGGTATATAAATAAATGAAAAAATATGACAGGGTTTTAAAAGTATGTGAGAGGAGGAAAAGAAATTAATTAGGAGGTTGTAGGTTGTTAGGCGGTTAGGAGGCTTGTGGGGTAGTTAGAAATTGGTTAGCTGGTTGGATTGCCTTTATAAGAGGGTGGGGGTGTCTGGTGACAGACATGTTTGTTAATTCATTTGCATAGACAGGACCATTGTATCCATTGTGAAGGGAAAGTGTTCCCTTGTGAGTGTTTGGACATATACATTGTATTCTTTGATTGCAAGAGTAATAAACTGTTCTTTTCTAGTAATCTCGGTGTGTGTGAGTGTATCGCTCGAGATTGTTTGATTTCTTATGTAAAGAAATCTATCATTCAAGAGTTGGCAATGCTACACTTTTCATAATTAATGTTTTATTTTACGTTTATATTTGCATGAAAGAATTAACAGTCTGCTGTGAGCTTTGTACGGAGTTAACAATCTATTCTCTTTCTCCTTTCTATTTTCTGTTTAAATGTTGGGGTGAGAAGTTCTATGCTGAATTGACTCTAATCAGCAGTGTCGCTGGAACTTTCCCTGTAGTAATTAATTTCCATTTGATACTGAAGGTGCACTCCACATTGGATCTTCCTACTAATTTTTTCAAAGTGCAATTTGCAATGATGTTAACATATAAAATGCTTGCTCATGATGATTACAATATGAAAGCCATTGATGCTCAAAATACAAATTCTGGAGAAAATCTTACTGGTGAAACATCTAATGAAACACTGTGGGATAATGATTGTCCTTGGAGTGAGTGGTATTCTGCAGAAGATCCTGTTAAAGGTAAATCCCTGGGATTGGGAACATGTAGGTTGAAGTAGTTTTAGGTCATTGCATGGATGCTTTTGTTAGATACAGCACGTTTTAAGACTAAAAGTTTTCAAATATTTGTGCCGCTTAGCATATAGAAACCGCAATATAACGTGAATGGTCCCCTTAATTTCTTGGATATCTTCGCACTTATGAGCCAGAGAAGCCCAATGGCCTTTTGGTGTCTTTGACTACACTGTTAGTCACAGAAGCCCAGGTGTGATGGGATTATTTGCATACACGAGAAAAAAAGATTCAGTACATTAAATGCTTTTAACTCTTTCCAATAGCCTTCCTGAAAATGTGCCTTTTGCATGCGCTACATGAAATTCTCATCACTGAAATAAGTTTCTTGTGACTCTTCTTGCCATTTCCACTGTACCCGGTGTCAATTTAAAGCCCATATTTATTTATATCTACTTTGTTCTTTATGCATGTCTATCTATTTTGAGAACTTTTGTCCCAATATTGTTTGGTTACGTCTGTCTTTTTGTAATTTTTATGTCAAAATTTCATTCTGGTTTTTAATTATTAAAAGCCATGCAAGCTTCATCCTAATTTTTCCATTTCAATCTTTATTGTGAAATGTAAATGCCACTTCCATTTAATATAGGAATAGGTTGTGTACAGGTTTTGAGCTGATTACGATATGGTCAAAGAAGATGGTTGAAAGCTCTTTGGAAATGGCTGAACTGGAAAATGCTTCACCTTATGAAGCTGAGAAGTGGTTGATCTGTCCGATTTGTGCTCCAAAACTGTACGATTTTTTCCACTGGAATACGCATAACCAAAATTCCAATGACAATTACTTCAATGTGTACTCTTACTAAGTATTGAATGTATTGAAAATTATGTATGAGATTAATCTTCTTTGTGTAGAAAATACACATAGGTTACTTTATTTATAATAAAGAAAATATGGACTAAGTTCAAAATATAAACTAAATAATAATAACAAAGTAACAAAAGATAAGTAACTGAAGATAAAAGACATATAAGATATCTAAGATATCTAATAATCTAAGATATTTAACACTCCTCCGTAAGCTGGTATATACAAATTGTATGGTGCATTCAGATTGTATGTACCGAGTTTGGTATAAATATAATCAATTCTTGGTCCCTGTGAAAACATAGTAAAAATATCAGCTAACTGATCACTTGCGTTAATGAACTCAGTCTTGATATCTCTAGCTATAATCTTTTCTCAAATGAAATGACAATCAATCTCAATGTGTTTGGTCCTCTCATGAAATACAGGATTAGAATTAATATGAAGAACTGATTGTCACATATAAGTGTCATTTGACTAACATATCCAAACTGTAACTTTCTAAGCAATTGCTTAGGCCAAACAAGTTCACAAGTGGTTCAGGCCATAGCTCCATATTTTCACCAGATCTTGCTACAACACTTTATTTCTTGCTTTTCCAAGAAATCAAGTTACCACCAATGGAGACACAATATCTGGAGGTAGATCTTCTATCAGAAGGAGATCTTGTCCAATCAACATCTGAATAACAAACAACTCTTGTATGGTTATTGGAACCATATAACAACCATTTTCTAGGAGATCCTTTAATGTATTTCAATATACATATGACTGCATTCTAATGATCTTCACATGGGAAATTAAGAAACTGGCTCTCCACACTGACTGCAAAGGAAATGTTAGTATGAGTAGCTGTAAGATAATTTAATTTTCCAACTAATCTTCTATACTGCTTAGGATATGACATAGGCTCCCCCTAATTTGGTAGGAGTTTGGTATTAGGATCCATGAGTGTGTCAACAGATTTTGAATTCATCAACCCAATTTCCTCCAAAATATCCAATGCATACTTATTTTGAGATATAACAATACCATCGTTAGATTGTGACACTTCAATACCCAAGAAATATCTGAGTATTCCAAGATCTTTTGTCCGAAAATGGTGACAAAGATGTTATTTCATCTGGGAGATGCCAGGGTTGTTATTGCCTATAAGAACAATGTCATTAACATATATTATCTCGTAGACATATCTAGCACTCAAGTGACGATAAAAGACAGAATGATTTGCCTCTCACCGTTTCATACCAAATTGTCGAACACTGCTAAATTTTCCAAACCATGTCCTAGGAGACTGTTTTAGGCCATATAAAGAATTGTGAAGATGACATACCAATCCAGAAGACTTCTCCTGAGCAACAAATCTTGGCGATTGCTCCATATAAATCTCTTCCTACAAATATCCATTAAGGAACACATTTTTGACATCTAGGTGATACAGAGGCCATTGTTGAAGAGCAGCCATGCCTATAAATAAACGAACAAAAGTCATCTTTGCCAATTGAAGAAAAAGTATCACCATAATCAAACCCAAAAATTTGTGTAACCTTTGGCCACAAGATGGGCTTTGAGGTGATCAATGGTACTATTAAGACCAAATTTGATAGCAAAATCCCACTTGCAACCAACAATAGATTTTCTAGACAATAATGGGACAAGCTCCCAAGTTTCACTATTCTCTAGACACTTAGTTCATCTAACGTGGACGCCAACCACGATACCAGACCCCAAGTAAGAGAGTGTATACTGTATACTAGAAAGAATTAAAGAACAGAGGGAATTAGAGGATTTAGTGAATACAATTGTCAGTTGAACGAAAACTAGGATTCTGTCAGTTAGTTAAGTTTTAGCAACAGGAGAGAGAGAGAAAGTTGGTTCAGCTGTGGAGGATAAAAAGAGGAAGAGTCACGAGTTTCGACTTTCCTGGAGGGAGATTTTTCTCTTTCTTTTTACTTGTTCTTTATTTTCCTGTCTCTGACTTGCAATGTAACCTCCCTGATTTTAATCTTGAGAGTTGTGCACAACCATTCCCATTATTTCCATTCTACTTAATTTTAAATCGAGTTCTGATAAACTTCGTTAAAATAAAAATACATCGGCTCAGAATTTTCACTTTCCTCCATATGAATCAATATTTCAAACTTATGAAATTATAATGGATAGATTAGTTGTAGTTCTACGTATTTTTTTGTTATAACTTGTAATTATAAGAGGCAATTGTTACCATCCGTGAATTTTGTTTCCTATGTTAGAGCACTACCTATGGTTCCTTGCAGAATTGCACGATTAAGCAAAAACAAAAGCTTTGGTAGCAGCAACTGATAATTCATAAATATAATTTATTATTGTTTTTTCATGAGTTGAATATAAGATTAATCTCTCTCGTGTTGAATATACACATAGGACCCTTTATTTATAATAGAGGAATATGGGCTAAGCTCAAAATACAAATAAGAAAAAATAACAACCTAACTAAAGATGAAAGATAAATATATAATATATCTAACACTCCCCCTAAACTGGAGCATACAAATTGTATGTACTAAGCTTTGAACAAATAAACTCAATACGAGGACTCCTTAATGACTTGGTCAACACATCTGCAAGTTGATTATTTGACCCAACAAACTCAATACATATTTCTTTAGTCAACAATTTTTCATGAACAAAATGACAATCAATTTCTATATGTTTAGCCCTCTCGTGAAACACTAGATTTGATGCAATGTGGAAAGCAGCTTGATTATCGCAATACATCTTCATAGTATGGATGTCACAAAAGTTAAGCTCTTGAAGGAATTGTTTCACCCATATAAGTTCACATGTGAGTGACGCCATCGCTCTATACTTGGCTTCAATGGTTGATCGAGCTACTACACTCTGTTTCTTACTTTTCTATGAAATAATGTTTCCTCCCAGAAAAACACAATATCCTGTAGTAGACTGTCTATCAATAGTCATGCATTACAATACCCAAAGACCTGAATACTTCCTTTATCTTCATATAACAATCCTTGCCCGGGAGCCTTTTTGATATACCTTAGAATGCGAATGAGAGCATTCCAATGGTCNACACATGGAGCCTGCATGAACTGACTAACCACTCCAACTACAAAGGATAGATCTGGCCTTGTAATAGTGAGATAAATCAGTTTTTCAACCAGCCTCCTATACCTCTCTAGATCGGAAAATAATTCACCTTCTTCTATCCTTAATTTCTGGTTTGGGTCCATGGGATTGTCTATCGGTCTGCAATTAATCATGCCTGTTTCTTGTAATATATCAAGAGCATACTTCCTTTGGGAGATTACAACTCCATCTTTTGATTGCGCTACTTCAACGCCTTAGAAGTATTTGAGACTTCCAAGATCCTTTGTTTGAAAATATCTACACAAGTACTCTTTCAGTTGAGATATTCCAACAACATCATTTCCTATGATAACAACATCATCAACATATACTATTAAGCAAACACATTTCCCAAGAGAAGTGTGGCAACCATGACTGATGGCTTCACTATTTCATGCGCTTCCTGAGTTTAAGGTACCAGGACACGCAAAAGGCGAGTGGTTAATGTTTCTATGGAGGAGACCTCATAATCGATCAGAAGTTGATCTCTAAGATGATCAAAATTGGGATGTAGGGCACGAAGGATCAACACCATGTAAAATTTGTCTAGTTTCTTCTTGATATCCTCTAATGGGTCCGCTTCCGATAACATCTTGAGTTCTTCGACAACAGATCGGGCTTCAACCATGAAGGACACCATATCATGGTCTGCCATTTTAAGAGATGCAAACTTGTTTGTAGTGTCATAATTTAAAGACGTTGAATATCGTTGACATAAATGCTTTGAGCTTTCTTCCAAAGGGAGTGACAAGTTTTGAAAGCCCTCGGAGATATAAGAAGTATGGGTTCCACTGATTGCCATAACAGGGCACACAACTGGAAATCTGCTTGTTTCCACAGATCAACTTTTTCAGCACGCACATGGCTTCCATCTCACTCAAGGTGGTCATAATGCCCTTGGCCAAGGAACCACATTTCAATGGTAGCAAATCATAATAGATAATTTTTTCCATTTAGCTTCTCGGAGGTAATTGATGGACTTTCGGAGAAGGAAATAGTACTGCTAGATGCCATCTCTGAAGAAGACGAATCACATCAGCGAGGAACAAGAAAACCCTAAGGATTTAGACAGATGGAACTGTGACGGCGGTCGACGACGGAATGTGGCCAACGGGTGACGGTGAACAGCGGCGGGCATTAGCGCTGGCGAGACGGAAACCAGAGCAGGATCGACCTGCTCTGATACTAAGTTGAATATAAGATTAATCTCTCTTGTGTTGAATATACACATAGGGTCCTTTATTTATAATAGAAGAAATATGGGCTAAGCCCAAAATAGAAATAAGAAATAATAATAATCTAACTAAAGATAAAAGATAAATATATAATATATCTAACATCGTGCAACTACAAATGGATTTTATTATTGAAATCTGATCAGTTTCTAATACTTCTCAATGGCTCATATATCCACACTTTTAAAAAATGTGACTTGTTCTTAGATTGTTTATGGGAAGTTGAAGCTATATTTTGTTGGATTAAATTGTAAAACCATTTTTTTTATGTAAAATATTAGTTATAGTTAGTTAATCGCAACTTCTTTTAAGAAGCTACTCCAAGTAACTTGTTAGGATACACATAGAAGAGAAATAGAAAAGAAGGAGAGGAGAGGGAAAAGGTGAAGTTTTGTATATTGATCTTTAGCTCTTTGTGAAGGTGTCTTGAATGATAGGATATAATATGATAGGTTTTAATGGGTAATAGGTGCACAGGAAAGAGAAAACAGTTTAGCAATTAGTTGTTGTTGGGTAGTTTAGCAATTAGTTGTTCCTGTAGAGGGAGAGTGCTCCCTTGAGAGTTGGGTGCTGTACATTTGTATTCTTGTTCATCAGAATAATATTCAGTACTGTTGTTGCCCAGTATTCTGTGTGGATGTGCTGTTTTGAGGGAAAGATAGACTTCTTGACCTAAGAAGTCTATCATTGAAGGGCAGGGTGCTCTCTTATTTCTTCTTCTTTTCATTATATTCAATAAAACCTTTTCTTTTCTTGCTCTTTTCAATTCTTGGTTCCTAGCATAACTTCTCAATAATTAGAAATCTTTTTTTTTACTCTGGCTTTTGTAAAGTTTAGAAAAACACATATTTTGAAAGTTTTTTTTTTTTTTTCAAAATAATGTTTTTTTTTTTTTTTTTAAATAAAAGCTGAACTGAATGAGATCTAAATAGGTTTTGCTAGTTATTATATATTTTGTTCAATCATACAGGCCTGAAGTTTCTGAATGGAATCAAATTGGATTTGCATCCCAGTTGCATATTCTAGTTGATGCGTTGAAAATGTCGTTCAAGGCCCAATTTATGGAAAATTTTGTTTCAGGTTTGAATCTGTTTTGGTGTATATACTAGTATATTTTGCTATTCCTGCAGGTTTTGCATTAGTTGATAATGCTATCAATAATTGGTATAGTAGTGTAACATTTTCTTTCTTCTGGCCTGTAGCAGATGATAACTCTGGTTCTGAGAATTTGAATTCCTCAATGGTTATACTGCCACCAACTGTCAGCGATCAAGTGCTGAAAGAGCTATTTCAAGAAGGCACTTAGTTCTTCCCCCTTCCTCTATTTTGTTTCTCATTTGTATGAATGCTTCAGTGCACCATTTTCACTGGCATCTTGCATTGGTGGCAGTTTATAAATTCTGCACCTGTATCCAATTGATGGTCAATAAATCTGCCAACAGGGCAATGTGCGAATGCCATGGTAGCACAGTACAACTCACCTCCAAATTGATATTTAATCAGATTCAAGCACAAATTATACTAGGAGAACAGACAGAAAGTAGCTTTCATTAGGCATGTAAAATTCTCCTTTGATTATGGACTGTGCTGATTTGTCTTGAATAATAGAAGATTGAATCTTTACTACGATTTTATTTAGTAGTGTTTAAGGAAGTTAACTCGTTTGATATTTCGATATATCATCATTGAGAAGGTAGAGTGCTTTCTCAGAAATGGAAAACAGATTGAGTAATATAGGGAAGGTTTACAAAAACAATCGTGTATGGCAAGGTAAATGTAGTATACAGAAATTGAAATTGGTTGTTCTTGTTTCAAAGCTACTTTAGTGACTCTATTGCTGCATAGGAACTGGATTGCTGTTTGCTTTGTTCTATCCAACTTGTTGCAGTAGTTAATAGGGCCACTATTGCCACATAGATATATACAAAAGGATATTATGAATTCATTACCAAACAACTAAGAAATTTACAAGTGCTATATTTCAAGTTCTTGAAAAGAACCCTTGGTTGTCTTACATGCAGATCATAAGAAATAAGAGAATATTTCAATCTATTGAACACTTTGGGGACGTTTTCTTATTTCATCTTCTTTTTGTTTACCACATGATTCATGAAACTTATTTTCAGGATTTTGATTTATATCTGATTGCTGCATTTTCCAAGTATCCTTGGGATGCCTAACATAGCTTTCAGGGTTATTTGGATGTTAAAGTTCAAAGTAGATCACTGTTTATTTTGTTATAAAATTGATTCCATAATATCTACAGGAGTACAGGTCACATACTCTGCTTATGGGGGAAATAAGACTTCGGGAGCTATAAAAGGCGCACCTCTTGAATCACTCTTTGCACAATTTTGTTTACATTCTCTTTGGTTTGGATATTGCAACATTAGAGGTATGTACCAGAGTGAGGTTTTTATTGGTGCATAACCTTAAAAATTAGCAAAATTTGACCACCATGGTTGGATTGAATTTTTGAGATATCTTGCTTGTATTGTATATTATCAATTGCATGACTTCATTTTGGTCTGTATATCAGCTATTGCTGTCCTATGGATAGAGTTTGTACGGGAGGTTAGGAGGTGTTGGGAAGAGTCACAATTAATCCCTCGAATGCCAGCAAATGGTCCAATTGACCTTTCCACTTGCTTGATTAACCAAAAACTTCAGATGGTAATTTTTGTTTAATAATCTTTAAAGGATATTTGATGAAATATATTTCGCACATTCTTGTTTATTTTTCATATATTTTAATGTGAAATTTTGTTTGAAATCTTAATTTCCTAGAACATTCTCAACTACCGTTTTTCAATTTGTATAGATTATTTCTCTTCAATTGCCGTGCATTTTTTTAATACGATAAATTATATATTTACTTGCTTTGAATATGGGCTCCCTTTTTTTAATCAATTTATTGTTTTTTCTTTTATCATCGTTAATTATTGTGTATTATAAACAGAAAGCTTTAGTCGTTGACAATTTTGGTTTAAAGCTTAAAGTAGTTTTTATCCTTAACTTCCCTGCTTCATACTTCTTTTCTTGTAATGTGGCCAAATTGAAATTCTATTTTACCTTCGATGTAGTTTTTAGGTCAAATAAGAAATGATATATTGAGCTGTTAAATATTGGTGTTTGTATTGTATAGAATTCATGGTGATATACCTAAGATGGGGATTCTGTTTTTCGCTTTGCTATTCAGCTTGCAGTATGCATTGAGAAGAAGTGCGAAGTGAATGAAGATTATCAAGATTGTATTGGTAGTGAAGATCAAATTGAGTCTATGACTGAGGTCACAAACTTTGCTTTCCTGTTGTTTGCAGTTAGATTGAATATTGTGTTTCTGAAGTTACTAATTTTTTTTTTTAAAATTAATTTGCATTGTGAACATAAATAGTTAGCGAATGTAATTTCAGGAGGAAAGTGTGGTTGGGGATGACTCATTCAAAATGCGTATAAGCTGTGGGGATTTTTCTGGGAATGTTGACAGGTGAACTTAGCAAGTTGGAGCATGCTTGGTTTTTATTTTTTTATTACTTTGATCAGCAAAGGAGCATGCTTGGTTATTTGCATTGCTTCTAAATCATATTTGATCACTGCTAAAACGTATTTACTTTCATTGAGGTCTTTGTATTTCTTAACTTCCAAGCATATTTTAGTTTCTGAAATTCAAATATTTTTCAATTGTCAAAGACCAGTTCAGGAGTCTAATATGTTATGACGGTTCATTTTGTACATATTACCTCAAGAGCTAGAATATGAAGAGTTTGGATAGTTTTAGACTGTTGACGGAGGCTTTACCTTTTTCTTCTCTATTGTTATAGTAGAGTACATACACTAGTATTTCTATCCATCACCTTTTCTATGTCGCTTTTGCATGTAAGATGTTTTCAGACAAATAATGGATTTGCACCTTTACTTACAATTTTTGCTCATGTATCCTTGTAAGTAATTTAAGTATTTTGTAGCATACATGGTGTATGATTTTTGTTTCTGCTGCAGCTTTCCCACTGCTGGTGATATCCATTATTCCGTTAAAACAGTATCTGCATTTAGTGGAAAGCATTCAGATGGTGACGATAAAAAACCTTCAGATATCACCAGGAGAGGTTCAGCTAGTATTGCTGATGCTATGATGCTTCTAAAGTCAAATGAAAGCATGCATGCTCCATACACCCAGGTTTCTCCAACTTCAACACACCAGTTGACGTTGTCATTATGTGGTGTTCTACTTCACAATTTTTGAATATGATATCTTGGGTCTTGTCTGCTATGCCGCAGGAAGCACCACTTATGACAGAAGACATGCATGAGGAGTGCCCCCAGGATGTTGAAGACTTTAGCGATTCATTCGTATGTTTAAGTTGTTATGCAATGCCTATAATATTAGTTAACTCTAAAATCTGAGTGGTAGACCAAAGACCTCCTATCACATATTTCAAAGGGAAGACAATCAGAAATGATTCCGAGTGGAATCAACTTTGATAAGAAGAATTACACGGAATTTTAATACTAATTTTCTTTTATCATAAAAATTAGTTTTATGAGCACCCATCTAAGCTCACACTTGTATAATTAATGTTGTGAGTACGTAGTGACTTAGTTCCCGTGCATATTTTGCTTTCAGTTTTAGGAGTAAAGAGAACACACTTCAGGATTCAAAAAGTAGATGCCATACGCATGTGATTCGACCTTTCATACATTACATTGTTGCTAACCATTCCCTGTTATTCTTTTTGCAGAATTTCTCTACCCTGGTGGAAAGGGACACGTTAGCTTCAGGTAACTGTAATATGGCCGTCTAACTTAATTTTAACATCCATTAGTGGATAGAATCAAATGACTTTTGATGGCTTTTATTGTAATGTAAGCTGCTTGCATTAGGAGTTAAATCTCAGGGGCAGGCTTGTCCCCTTATTTTAAATCACTATTATTTTAGTTATTATAATTTATAATCATGTTACGGATATATTTTTCTGGAGAAAAAAATGTCAAATCTGGATGTAGAGCTATGATATGTCAAAAAAATCTAAATGCTTAGAATAATTGATGATGATGCTTTGACATTTCTGTAAAGATTTGATCTACCATCATCATTGAATTACAAGGAAGAGATTTTAAATCTAACTTATTCTCAAGAAACCGACTAGATAATTGTAGGTGGCCGATAGTAGGTGGTATGATAGGCCATCAAACCTTGCTAATACAGATTCTAATACCATATTAGGTTGTAAGTTTGAACTTAATTCATCTTTGTAAAACTAGTTTGTTAAGTGAGGATTGTACTCACTTATTATTTCTAGTTGATGTGGGACTTCCAATATATTCAAAGGAAGAGGATTTTCATATACCTAGTATTGAATTACACGTATTATTTGTTGACCATATCTACCAATTTAAGACAACTTGCGCATTTCTAAGACTGAATGAAATCATTCATTTTCTATTCCATTTTCAACTGTTGCATGTTAATTTTTTAAGATAAACTAACGAACTAAATTTGTTTTTAATGTATTTTTGGCAAGGAAAGGTTCTATAAAATCTTTTTAATTGGTGTGATGTTAGTGACAGTGTATCCCGTCCTCACGAAATCCTCTCTTGACCCTATTTTGTTATGAATAAACTGTATCTATAAATATGTATTTTAGAAAAGAGTTGCTATAAGAACGAATGCAGGATTCTAATATGCGATAATAAGGTCATGACGAAACAGTAATTTGCTTTGATAATGTTAGACATGTCAGCATTTAAAGCAGCAAATCCAAAAGCTGTTTTTGAAGATTTTATTCGCTGGCATTCACCTGGGGATTGGATAGATGATGATGACCTTGAGGTTGAGATGTCTAAAGATAATTCATCTCCAAGAGGAAAACTTTCGAAGAGAATGTCCAAGAATGGCAACTCGTGGAGAAATATTTGGAGCCGCTCACCTGCTCTTCCTTTTTCTGAACAGAAGCCTCTTATAGATCCAAATCGAGAAGGAGAGAAGGTACGTATATTTTCTAGACATGTGTATGCTTCCTAAAAAAAATGTTTAAATAATTTATTATTATCAATAAGTTTCTAGGTTATTCATTATCTGGAAACTTTACAACCACATCAGTTGCTTGAGCAAATGCTGTGTACTGCCTTTGGAGCAGCAGCCGACACCTTAATCCAAACCAATTATGGAGAGCTGAAACAGATGGAAACTATGATGCAGCACCTTTACCTTACTTTGCCTCCTGCTTTGAAGCCCTTGCAAGGCATATAGTATATTATACATTCTTTAATCCAACTCTTCCATGGAAAAGAATTATATTTTACTCAAGCTCCATTTTGTTGCAGAAAATCGTTTATCTGTTGATAGTGAGACTATTGAAGACCTAAGACGACTGTGCGTTGTTTTCCAACACGTAGAGAAATTACTGACTCTTGCAGCTTCTCTTCATCGCAAGTTTTTACAAGCACCACGCCTAGCCAGAGAAATTTTCAGTGATTTCTACAACTTCTATATTCCAAGAATGGGAATAGGCCTGATAGAAGAAAAGGTGAAATGTCTCAATACCTTGAAATATGATTTGGGTAGTAAAAATGTATAATGGAGAAAATATTAGCATGAATTGACATAAATTTTCATTCCTCTATCCCATATACTTAGGAGTTTGACAAAAAACAAGCAGTGTGGAATGAAGAGAGAGAAGTGGTGGCAAATATGCTTGTTCAACCCACAGCAAACCAATCTTGGAGAAAGGTTTTGAGTATGGGCAATCTTCTCAATGGACATGAACCAATTCAAAGGGAGATTATTTTTTCACTGCATGGAGTGAATGGTAATCACTATGCTATTCCTACTGCTACTGTTTCCCTACAAAACATTGAAACTTACCGCATGTATATATGTGGAACTTCTAATGATCTAAGGGTTGCTCTCTCTGTTGTCTCATCTGATTAATTTAACGGTGTTTGTTGGTTTCATTTGTATGTTCGTTAGGAATCAGTATTATAGCATCTCTAGTTTTTGTTGATTAAAATTTTCATGATTTTGTTTCCAAATAAAAATATGTATATTATTTCATTGAAAGCTCATTAGTATATTTAAATTACAATAAAAACAATATTAGTTTCTCTTAAGTTATAGAGAACATTTATTTATTTGTTATAATGTATTTTTTAGTTTCTGAAAATTATGTCTATATTATTATTTTTAATATGGTTTGCTTGTAACAATTTAATTTTTTCCTAAATTTAGCCGTCTGAAATTAAAATTCCGAGTTCAGCCCAGTTGAATGAAAAATGGTGGAAAATGCATAAATTTTGACTTGCAGGTGCCCCCACCCGAAGACAGATTCCTTCTGATCATTCAATGTGGAAAGCAACTCATATATAGGATAATGATACCTAAGCCTACCCATAGGATAACGACTTCATCTTTTCTCATTACGTTGACGTCTATTTCTATTTCTATTTCCACCATTTTAGAATTCAAATACTTTTATGTCTACCCTAATTTTTTTTTCTTGCTTAATAAAAAGTATTTTTAATTGAATTTTTATACTATATTTTTTTTATTAAATTTTTAAATGATTTTTCTATTTTTTTTCTAAACTATTTGATTTTGTTATTAATAAGATGACATGTTGATTAATTTGTTTGTTTTTTCCCCCTCTTCTAACTCTCTGTAAGAGAAAAGAAAGACTTGACTGAAGATTTAAAAAAATTGCAAAAGAGAATAAACGAGTAGTTCAATTTTTCTAGTGGGATAACAAATGCTGAGCTATTTAAACGGTGTAATTTCACTGTTTATAAGAATAAACTATATTTGGGTTTTAATATTATATTTAAACTGTGCTTTTAAATGATGTATATTTTAAGTCCACTCTTGAGATGAACAAGTGAGAAAAAAAGACACTCTTAAAGTGTAACATTGAAGAGAGGGATGATTTCCAATATGAATGTGTCTTGCTCCAGAATTGAAATTGGAGTCAGCAGTAGTTTCTGATACTGACGTGTCTTTCTACGGAGGATTATAAAGGTTTCATTTAGGTCCATGGCCTATGGATTCACCCTTACTTCTTTTGAGAGTAGATTCTATTTTATTTTTTATTTTTTTCACATTGAGGGTTTCCTTAGAGTCCTGACCTCAAAAACTAAATATAAAAAAGGGGGTTGAGACAGAATTTTGGTGGGTCAAATTCACAGGTCTAGAGGACTGGAATTGGGGTCAGTGGTGGTAATGCTGGAATTAGGGCCATTGGTGGTTTCCGGTAACAATGGGTCAGGCTCTACAGTCAGAATTGGGTCAAGGGTGATGTTGTAGTGTTATTGGCTTCATAGGATTGTTGTTCCTCGTGGGGTTGATAATAGGTAATGTGAATCTTATGTTGTTTTTTTTTCTTTTATGTTTATTGTATTTCTATCTACCTGTAGGTTGGAGCAGGTGGTTTAATTATGTATCTGGTAAACAGTTTTTCAAATTGGTTGAATTGTATAGAAATATTTCTTACGCAAAGACCTTCAGTTTCATTTTCTGTTTCCTCCATCTTGGAAAGAAAAACAAATTCGTATTTAGGAACATGCAAATTTAAAATGGTAATTTTATTATGTGTGAGCGAATATCCATCGGTCCTATCAACTACAGTCTTTAAATAAATTATTTAAGACAATAATAGAATATTATTTACAGGTACTTAATACTAAATGACTTGTAATCCTACAATTAATAGAGTGGTTCTCAGATATTAAAGATTGTACTATGGAAAGAGTAAGTTCAACGATCCACAGTAGATACTGAATACCGGGTATCATATTTCTCAAATCAAAACCTGCATCCATTATCTGATAACCATGTTCCTGGCAAAGTCAGGATATTGCCTATCAGTACCTCCTTGTGTCTTTTAGAGACATTTTTGCATTGGATAACTTAGTCAAAAAAACAAGTGTAGTTTTCCATAGTAAGCTAGTCATTGGATCTCTGAGCCCATGGGTCCATAATTGTGGCCCATTCAGATGGGGAATCATTAAGAATGGCAAAAAAACCTGTGTCTGTTGAAGTAGGAGGTATATTTAGTGTAAAAAGAAAGTTTTAATTAGTGAAAAATTGAGATAGGCAGTGGGGACTGTATTTGATAGTTAAGAGTGTATTAGGAGACTTATTAAGACTTGTCTAAGCTGTCAAATAAGAAAAATTTAGTGTACAATGGTTAATATTGTTTTTAGGATGAGTGATTAAGTGTTTTTGGTAAAAAATGAGGTTTTGTATGGTGATATTTTTAAACAAGTTTGGAAGGAAACTGAGGTTTTGGAGGGTGCTAAAATGTGTAATTAGACTTGGTTATGCAATTGGCAAACTGATATAGGGATTAAAAAGTGTGGTTTTGAGTTTACGTACTTTTGGAGCTGCCAAATGGACTTAATGCACCTAATTTCAAGTCTAATGATCAAATGGGTACTTTGTTTTAATTTTAAATATGTTTTGCTTCAGTTTTACTGTATAAGGAATCCATTTGATCATTAAAACAAGTCTCAAGTGCATCAAAGTCCATGAAAATAGTGTGCTATCAATTGATATGGCGTTAAGGGGTGCTGAGCACCACCATTCTAGGGGCACCAGTGCTGACCGCCATCATTCCAGTGGCTCTGGTGTTGAGAGGTAACTTCTAGGCGTTGAGCACTACTGCACCAGTTTTGGTTTCTTTTTTAGGTTTTGGAAATGTCAAATTATCTGTTTTGGGTGTTAGTTTTGGACGTTCTTTAGGTTGTTTCAAGGGTTTTGGACCCTTCCGAAACTGTTGGTGATGGAAGCACATCCAAGCAACACACAAACAATGCTTTCCTCAGTCCAAAGTAGCAGTGGAATGTAGAGAATGCCATGGAGGTTTAGTGCAGGGAAGATGTTTGACGAATGTTTGAATGAAAGAAAGGTCTGGATGTGGAGTCTCTATGCTCAATAGGCCTTCCTACCAGGAAAGGAAGCTAGAGGAGAGTGAGAGAATAATGACACAAGGTCTGACCCAAGAGTATAAGAGCTAGAAAACATTACTGCAGCATTTCATTATACTTCAAATGTGCATTTACATGGTAATGACCCTCTTATTTATAAGTGAAGAGGAGCCTTCTTTCTGAAGAAATTTCCTCCCAAAATTTAAAATACAATTTGAGTTAGAGAGCCAGGTGGCTGGATCATGTGTCCCACACCAAGAACACATGGAAAACATTACAAAATGTAAAGCTGTCACGCTGAAACTAGCTAAGCGCAATTCAAATCCAGAAGCTTATTTCCTTTGTATTATTCAATCCGGAAGGCTGGCTCCTAATCCTGAAGTCAAACAACTTCTAGCTTCCTTTTTCATATTTTGCATCCTTTGATCAAAGGAATTCTTGGCCAGTTACTCCATGCTTTCCTAGCCTTATTGATCCTACAAAACAAATAAAGCAAACATATTAGAGTGAAGAAGGATTTAGTAAATAATTTTCCATAAACACAAAGTGCTTTGTAATCCTTCTTTTTCTTGAATTCTCTTTGCCATGACTCTTATGAGAGATCTAATGTAAATCCTAGATGGTCCTCCATCAGGAGTTTCCAAGCTATTTTCCTTACCTAAATGTAGCTATCAAGATGCCTTAAAGAAAATTGTATTATTATGTGACTTCTGATTACTTGTAAAGGTGTTTCTGGTTATTTTGTTTAATCAGAGGTTTCATGTGATAGTATGAAATGTTTGTGTGAAGTACATGTATATATATGTGATTATGAGAAGGATATTATGATGATGAATATGTAGTGGATTATGGGAATGATATTGATGAACGCAATTTCATGATCCTCGCGGAGAGGTTAGATGGTAGTTTCCTGTGTTGTTGTTGTATGAATATATGGAGCTCTGTACGAGGAGTTTATCTTGACACTTTCAATAAATCCACATCAAGTAGAGGTGGTTGGTTATGTCATAGAGAGTAGTAGGAGGTCCAGTCTAGGGGCTTTACCTTGGCCAAAGACATTTACGGACTAACATTGTATGGTAGCCTGGGGTGGGCCAGCTGTATTACCATTACAAGTGCATAAACTATCATAGTTTGATATTCATACTATATCTGGATGATTCAAGTATAAGGTTGTGATATGATTTGGGGTGCATGCTTTATCATATGTGTAATATAATATATGATTGAATTTTTAGTATATTTATGTTGAACTATTTTACCAATAACTTACCCTTACTTTTATGTTGTCTGTTGTGTGTTGTTTTCTCTTTGCAATGATCACTTTAATGATGTGAGCTTAGGGTTGCAGTCTTTTCAATTGGTTCAATTAAAAAACAAGGTCATTTTCAAAGTTGACCCTCCTGTGCAGAAAGTTTACCTAAACTACCTACTTATTTGCCTTTTGCTCTCAGGTTTGTTACTACACATTTAGTTTTACAAAACAAACTTGAAATACAAATAGATGACAAAATCTTAAATAACCACGCATAATGTCCATACAAACTTCATTTGAACAACTAATCTTTTTCATCAAGAATAACAAATAAAGTTCACAAAATAAAACACAAATTTGAAGTAATAGCCAACATGAAGATGATTGGCCAACTAAATTCACAAACGTGCCTAACAATTTCATTTTATGCCGACAAACATAAAACATAAATCAATGTAATTGAAGCACTTTCATACAATCCAATTAACTTGAAATTAATGCCAAAAAACAAATGTTTGTACATCAACATATCATATTGTACTGCAACATCCAACTAAGGTTGTTAACATAAAAATATAAGTACAACTTATTCAACAACTCATTTTTTTCTTCTACCATCTGGTGTAAATGGATTTCTCTTCGCCATACTCTTGATCCTTCTTCGGGGTGCAACCTTCATTCGATCGTACATTGTACTTTGGTTGAGTTCATCGTGACCTTCTCACCCCAGGGTTTGTTACTGGTTCAATGGCATACCATATTTTTCAAGAGCTTCTTTCACTATAGCATAAGAAAGCTCTTCTTTCAAAACCCCAACATCAACAACAACCTAAATAAGTCAACAATTTTAATTATATCAATCATGAAATATAAAAAACATTTAACCAACACATTGCTTAAATCACAAACAACCTGAATAAATTAACAAAACTGTTGTACCAATTAAAACATATCATTACCACAATTTCCTATGAACTCCATCAATCTAACCACATCAACCACCACAACTATTTTTAAACAAATAATTACCTACTTGAAATTACCACTTTATTTACTAAAACATATTTTAAAATTTACTAATCTTTACCATATAAAATTCAGCACCTTAATAATTAATTAATAACACTATTTAATGGTCTACTTACATCAAAGTTAATCCTAATGTTTAAATATCAATTGCCAAAAACCAAACAACACACGACTCCACAACCTCATTTTCTTTACCTCCGAAGCCGCACACATAGCAAGCTTCTTCTTCTTTTAAAACAAAATACTGCATGTAAATTTTCTACACTTATGTACCGACCATACATACTCATAGGTTCCATAATTTTCCTAAAATGTATTGCATCTATGTAACCCAAAATAAAAATCTGATTCTTGTGTGACCTACTTGTCTACAATCACTCAAATTCATTTCAAAATATACGACCAAACTATCTTTACCTCAATACTCATTTACTAAGACCTTTTCTTTTCATGGCCAATAATTGTCCATCATCAATACTTGTATAATACATCCTCTAAAAAGAACAAAGGTCCATTAACTAACATTATTGTGAGAAAACTAACCACCTCCATGTACCAATTCGAAAATAATCATGGCCTTACACTTATATTTGTACTCTGGACATGTACTAGACATAGACTAAAACATCAGTAAAATTATAGAGTTTAAGTGTGGTAAAAGAAAAAAAATATGTAGTACCATTTGAGAAAAAAAACTCAAAATTTAAGTTAAGAACTCATGACGAGATTTAATCCAGTAACAAAAGAAATGATGTTTTATGACAAGGAATAAATATTGATAAAAAAATATAAAAATAAATAAAGCTACTCCATAAAGAAAGGATGTGGAAATATTCAAATTCACCAAGGTTCTTCATGGCGGAAGGAGATAGTAGGGTACGACGGCTTAGGCAGTTTCAAACGGTGGACCTGTGCCGGAATGTGGTCCGCTGATCGGTAAAGGGCGGTGCGCTTCCGTTAAACGATGGGAAGAGACGCGAGTACTTTCCAATCGACGTTTTCGGGGGCTGAGCACTTTTCAATTGGTCTCACAGCGGTGGATAACAGTCCGATAACTGTTGAATGGCGCGTGACGGTGGAAACGACGAGGGAGCTTTTGTCGCTAGAGTGGGAGCTTCTCTCTCTAGGTTTTTCGTTCCCAATCTCTCAAATGCCAATTTCAAATTTGAAAATGAAAACCAAACTCCAGATCCCTCCCACTTTATAATCCACGTCATTCTCTTTTTTTTTTATTAAACACGTGGATCATCCAGAATTTAACACGTGATAATGTCAAAATTTATCAAATTCAGAATGTCAAAATATCGTTACCCTATTTAAAATGTCTGATTTACAAAGCAAATAAAGTCGAATATGAACTTAAAAGAAGGAATATTTCTAGAAAGGAGTTCTTATACTAGTAATTAGTAATTAATTTTAACGAGGACATTACATCTTTTTAGAAAGCAAAATTGTTTGTGAATTTGTATATGTTATTTATTTTATTAAGTTTAGTTAACCTCATTTTTATTTATTTATTTCGATTTATTTTATTTAATGAGTTATTTTTAGTTTAAGTTTTATTTACTTAATTAGTATTACTTAATAAGTTATAGGTACTTTATAATGATAATTTGATTAAAATTCACTGTTTTAAAATACATACAACAACTTATCACATATTTTGTACAAATTGCAAAATATTGCAACGATGAGATTTCCATTAATAATATGTTCATTATTTTTACACTATTTTGTAAAAAGTATAGAAATGAGTTAAACTGAATTAGAGTGTAGGAAAGTTTATTATCTTAGTTGCTAAAAGGCGACAAAAACGCGCTGCAAATACAGCTAGAATCCACAACTTGGCCATATCATGAAATTTCTTAAGAAAAAATAATTGAAGGATTAACCATTATAAAAGGATATAACTTTCGGGGGTTATTATTTTTTTTTCTAGCCATTTTAACCCACGAAAAGTATGTTATTCGGGATTAGAAAAAGTTCTAAAAAAACTGCGTCGCTAAATAATTATTGACGATTTTTTTTAGAAACTGCTAGGTATTAATGAGGATTTTACAAAAACCGTTAGTATTAACAGGGTTTTGTCAAACCATTAGTATTAGTGGAGGTGTTACTTAAACTACTGAAACTAACTGAGATTAAGCAAAACTGCTGATATTTATGGGAGTTTACGAAAATTGCCGATATTTGTGAGGGTTAAGCAAAACCTTCCATATTTATGAGAGTTTTCCAAAACTGCCGATAATTTTTTAGTTTATATATTTAGAGTTTCCAAAACCGTCAAAAATATAAATAATTTATTTTTTTATTATTTTAAATGATTTGATTATCATTAATGAACCAAAATTAAATAATATAAAACCAAAATTAAATGTAAACGTTAAATATAAACCAAAACATGATTATATAAATTATAAACATTAGAAATACCATTAATGTTTTTTAAAAATTAAAATAAACATATTATAAATAATAATCATAATTTTATACTTCTTCATTATCTTCATTGATACTTTGTCATTATTTTCATCATCATTTGATACTTTTTTATTGTCTTCATCTGATAAGTATTTTTTTCAGATACAGATAATATAAAATAATAATTAATCAATAATATTTTAAAAAAATATTAGACAAATTTAAAAATTATTAATGGTTGAAAAATGTAAAAATATAATATAATAGAAACTACATAGCGAACTTAGAAAACTTGTTATAACACTTTCAATATTAATTCAAATTAAGATACATTAGTAATTTTCAAGGTAAAATAAAAAAAAGAAGTAAAAATCGAGTTCTTGAATCTTGAATAAATTAAAAAATATATCTGAATAGGAATAGTCATAAATTTTCAGTAACAGAAATATTATCATACACTTAATTTAAGGCCAAAATTGGAGGCATATATTTATATATATTTACTAATTTAAATTCGAAAGGTGTTATATTCCCGTCAATTTAAATAATTTACTAATTTAAAGATTTATTATTTAAATACGTGAAAATTGCTTGGGGCAAGCATTGATTTGACTTTTTCAAAGATGGTGACCAGATCTTCACATAACCTATGTAGTATAAGCCAAATTAAAATTATATTATTTTCAACGTTAACGTTGCAAATGTACACACCGATATATTATTTTCCGAAAATTTGTTGCAGATATAGGCTTGTTTATAATATTAAATTATTTGAACAATAAAGAATTTGAAAATCTTATTTTGTTGAAAAGGACCTAGAGATTTGATAGAGGGAGAAAACTTTGGATTTTCTTATATTTTATCCAATCGAATGTTCTGATTTTTATATATACAAATATCCTTCTTAGTACACGAACCATAAAATGTTTTTTTTTTTATATATAATAAACGGATTTCCATATAATATAATTGTTAAGAAATATATTTTATATAATTTTTAGAGTGCATAACGTAATAATGGATGCATAGTTTAGTTTAGAGATTAAATATAATTTTTTTAAATAGTTTAAAAACAAATTTAATAAAAAAAAAACCCACTGTTCTAAATTTATCACAGATCTGTTGGAAGCAAGCAACTTTCCAATTACGAAAAAACATGTATTTTTTTTAATGAAATTACTGTTGGCCTTTCAGAATTATAAATTGAACAATACAGAAAATATATTTTCATAACACGATTTTTCATTACACACTTCATTTGCCTGTTCTCATGGGTGAAAGCTTCATCATAGTGAGGCATGTGATATAAGCACTGCCTTAATTTTCCACCAAACGATTAAGATGTTGATGAAGTTTATTACTTACTCAAAACTAGTAAATTAAAATAAGGCTTAAATCCTTAATTGGTCCCCATGTTAAGATGAAATTTTCAGTTTAGTACCCACTTTTAAAAGTGTATACATTAGGTCCCCATGTTTTGCAATTTGTGTCAATTTAGTCCCTTTGAACCATCAATTTGGCTTGAAAATTGCAAGTGGACAAGTCATTTTGAGTTGCAGCATGTTTATTAACTGTTTGGACACCTTTCTTACAAACTTGTTTGAAGTGTCATTAATTCACTAAATTGACACAAATTGCAAAACATGGGAACCCAATTTATACACTTTTAAAAGCAAGTACTAAACTGAAAATTTCATCCTAACAAGGGGACCAAATAAGGATTTAAGCCTTATAATAACTAAGTGTACATATTCACTTAAACAATTTATGTGTGGCTAAAGTGATTATCAATTTCCAAACATATAATAAATTATAAATATAAATAATAAGCGAAAGAGATAAAATTGGATAGTAAATAAATTCAATTTAAGATATGAAGTGTATTATGATAGATTACTAGACTTAAAGTCTACTTCTAACATGGTATTAGAGCTATCGTTAAAAATCTATTCTAACAATATTTGTTTTTTTGTTGAGCATATTGTTTCATCTACTATCGGGATCGTTATCGGATCACCCATTAATGTTTAATCTCACGTTCGAGATATATATACCTTAATGATATCAAACGGATGGGATGTCAATACAAAACTTTTTTATACAATTTTGGTGGTGTATCTTGAAAAATTAGAGATAGATGCATGGTATAGGGATGAATGATTAATTTTGTGATAAAGTTTTTGACTTTGTGGAAGAGGATCAAGTGACTTGTGAATTTGATGGAGAATTAATTTAGCTTTTGAAAAGTAAGCAAGTAATTGGTTATGCAAACACGAGGTAAAGATGGATTCATATATATATTATCTTTGTTGGGGTGGAATCTTTCTAGGGTTACTTCCCTCATTACCATTAGTAGTACTTTGATTCCAAATAAGATTTGATATAAAATGTTCCATTGATTTTATTCTAGACAATGCATCACGGGATGAGGAATCCAATCTCCACTACTCTGGATAAATATTATTTATATAATAAATTCTCGATTTTATTCTTCATAATACATTTATCAAACCAAATTTTCTATACATGTCTATAATCTCTATTAAAACAGTGAAATAATTATGTCATTTAAGAACTTATGGTCACTAATACAAACTGTAAAATTAGGTTTACATTATTATAATCTCACAATTTATTATACACCTATTAAGATCAAATTTCATTATTCCATTTTTTATTTTTTTAAATAAGGGATGATAATAAAGTAGGGTAGTTGCAAGTTTGACTATTTTGTTTTCAATTTCAAAGTAAAAATTTATTTTCATTCTTAATTTTTCGTCTAAGGGATATGAATTTTTTTCTTATGATCTACCTATCTCATACTACTCAAAGTATTAATTAAATAATTTTTATAAAAAATGAAAAAACAAAAATTACATTAGAAAATATTTAATGTCAAGAAATATACAATTTTCTTTTTATTAATATTAAATATAAAAAATAAATTATAATTATATAAATATCAATTAAAATAATCTAATAATAATTAGATAAAAATCAAATAATTATATAAAATAATAATATACGATCGAATGTGTTTTAATAATATAATAAGAGATTGAGTATAAAAAGACAACAAAACACACACACACACACACACACACACATATATATATATATATATATATATATATATATAAGTCTACATATGATGATAGAGAAAATGTTGTTGGAGTAAGAGAGATGAAAGAGAAAGGGTTGAGAGGGATGAGGAAGGTAAGTAAGAGTTTGGGGGTTTCTTGTTTTTTTTTTTTAGTTTTGAGAATGAAAATTATTCAAATACCCTTGACTTTTAAAACATGCGTATATATATATATACACGAGGTAGATGTTCCACATACCTTGCCGTATGGGTTCCTCGAAGAATGACTCAGCTCCTTACTTGACGCTCAAGTCAGTAAGATGCTTTCTAAGGTCTTAATGTAATCTCAGAAAAATCAACTTTACCTAGTCACTGGCTCTATATTTATAAGCTCTCTATTTATTCAGTGCATTGAATATCATTTAATGTAACATATTTTGTGCCTTATTACTCCTCAGTCTTCAATCTAGCTGATATCACTCGTTAATTGGTCGTTAATGCAACGCATGTAACCTAGTAATTACTCACCTTTAATACCCATCAATGCCAATGAATGTGTAACGGTCATCCCTTCCTTGCTATCTACGATCGTCCTATAGTATATATAGTATATATATATATATATATATATATATATATATATATATAATATTTTATTTTATATTTTTTATTATAAAAGTAATTGCCTTTTTTTTATCGTTTTGAGATTAATTGAAGTATAACTTAACTTTAATAGGTTTTCCTTTTTTAGGATTATCATTATTAAATTAAAAATAATTTTGGTTTATAATTAAATACTCTATTTATATTTTCGTGTTAAATTAAAGATTAAAAGTTACTTACTAATATCTAACATATTATAACATCTTTATAGCATACAAAATAAATAAAACAATTAACTTTACTTCACACCTACTATTCATCATCCACTCTTAGATTAACAATTCAACAACAATCAAGAAATATTTATATAATATAATCCTCATGGCTCAATACTCATAAATCATTTATAACATAGACATATGAATTCTTCTTCTGAAAGATCAATGTATTGAGTGACTAAGAGACTTTGTATTTGTCATGTCTCTCTCTTATCTCTTAAAAGTTATAACTATATATTTGATAATATAAACTCACAATAACAATCAGACCATGAAAGGGTAAATTTCTATATCCGCGATATAAAGACATCAATCGATTCTCATTAGAAATCTTATTATATATGCGTCTGATACTAGTCAAGTCAGGAAAACCCTCACACAGAATCTCATCTCAATAAACTGTCTATCATTACTTCATATCAAAGTATTACTTCTACCTTATAACAAAAAAAATTCAAAATAAGAATTCACATAATTCACTCTACTCCTATATTTATAACAAAAGTTCATCATTTAAATTCTAGCCGTAGGTGTTAAAATATCATTTGATTTGTGTGACTATAAAACTTTATTAATGGGGAAGATTTAATTAGGATATGATCTAGAAAGAATAATTAAGATGTTAAGAATCCTTTATAGATCGTTTGATCGGTGTTTGTATAGTCAAATCTAGATGAAAAATGCTATCTATTTTCAATAGATGCGGATTTACCAAATCTTAGAATGTATTCTGATTAGTCGTTTTAGTTAATCCATGTGGCATCTATCTCTTGTTCATGCTGATGGAACATGATGTAGCTAAATATATAATTTCAGACCCCTTTTGTGACTTGTCAATATCTTTAAAAAAAAATTAATAATTATTTTTCTCTGTCATGTTTCTACGGGATATTTTCAACTAACACCACAGGCTAATCAAGTTTCAACCGTTATACTATTGGCCCTGACATAATTTAATGTTAATTACAACCTCAATGACAACTTAAAAATTGTGAAGTTAGGAATATTAAGTTCTAATTCATTGAAAAAAAAACTTTTCTTTGGCTACACAGTTTTAATATAAAAATCATGAAAGCTTAAATAATGTTATAGTTATATTTGATGATAAAATTAATTAAAATATATTAACTATTGTCTTATTATATAAGTTTTGATGAGTTACTTCATCCCATTATTTATTTATTTTCAATGGGGATCTATTATTATAAAAAAAAAATTAATCGAACTACTTTTAAACAAACATTAATTCAATCTACTTTTTTTTTCTTGAATATTTATAAAAGAGTACAATATGACATTTTTAGAATTATGTATTTCTAATATGACTAAGTTAGCTTCATCTCATCAAAACCTTAATCCTAAATCCAAATTGTTAAACTAGATAACACTTGTATCTAAATAACAGTATATCTTCTAATAAAAAAGAACCTAAATCCAACTAAAATGGATTGTTTTGACTTATGAATAGATCAAAACTAAACCTTTCATTCCTGTAAAATGTTTGACTATAAAAAAATCATTATCATTATTTGTGACATACAAAAGAGTTGAGATAGCTAAACAAAAATCATTGACCATAAAGTTTGTAAACTTGTAGAAATCCTATATCAAAGTTCATACATGATTGCATGAGGTTAAAGAAAGTATTTTAACATAATAGTTCAATACATTTGTACTTCAAATAGATAACACCAAGGGTAGAACTTTCTTATACCTTGGCCACCAACTTCTTTTACATATATATAAATTAGTATATCAAAATATTGCTAGCCAACCAAATATATTTTATATATTTGGCACCCTTAAATTTTTTAATACACTTAAAAAAAAAATTTGACACCCTCAAATTATTTTTGAAGATTTTCATCACTGGATATTACTTTTCTAATCGAAAAATATCATATACAATTGTGCAATGGGAATTTGAACATCTTTTCACTAGTATTTGAAATTGACAAAGGTGAAACAATAAGGAAACGTAAAGGCAAGTCATCATCAATAAAGGTAAACATTTCCACTTTCATTACAATTTTTTACATATATTTTCATGACATTTTATAATTTACTTTTTTTTTTTATTACATAGGCTACAAGATAAACCAATCAACAATTAATCTAAAGTAGGTGTTATGACGTTAGAGTTTTGACAAGTCATTGTTTGATTACATCAATACCATTAGAAAAATGGAGACAAGCCTATGGTGAAGATAAAAGGTGCTGATCTAGAAGCTTGAAATTTAAAGATTTGATGCTTCAAACTACATGTTAATGATAATGCAAGTGCTCAAGATATTGATATTGGGTTTAGGTTATAATATATAGTTTAAAGTGTTCTAAGTGATTTGTTTGGTCTTGCTTTGGTTAAGTAGGTAATCATCATGTTTGAAATGTTAAGTTTTGTTTTGATGGATTAAAAATGTATTTTAATATGTTAAAGTGTTCATAGACATACGGGAAGGAAAAATATTTTAATATATTCTAAACATCAATTAACTGATTAAAATTACTTAAACATTTTAAGTCTAGATGATCTCTTTGTTTTAACTGATTAAAATCAGTTCAAAGTGATTTTAATCTATTAGAAATGTGTTTTAATGAATTGAAAATATATATGCAATGAATTAAAACAAATTTTAATCATTAAAATTGATAACTTAATATAAAAGTAATCTTAATCAATTTTAACAATGAATTTAGAAAAAGTTCTAAATCAGTTATAAACATTGTGATAAGTTCCAAGAGTTAGATAAACACTTTTGGAGTTACTTTAATGAATAAATGACTTCAAAATCATAAATTGAGCAAATCACATTGTGATCATCTTGTATTTTTTTTCTCTTATCTTTGTGCTACAACTTGACTAGGTGATTCTTGTTCCTTTTTTTCTAATTTCTTTATTAGGAGTTGTCAAAAAAGTTGATTGTGATTGGGTTGTTTCCTATTTTTTTTTTTCTATGTGCTAGAACTTGTCTAGGTGTTCGTTCTTTTTTTCTAATTTCTTTATTAGGGGTTGTCAAGGGTATTGATTATGATAGGGTTTCACATGCAGTAATAGAAGATCTCGTAGGGTTCAAGATTTTATTGTGTGTACTGTTTTCATGTTTTCTTGAAAGATTCTTGTGAAAATTAAAAATACAGTGGATTGGTTTAATAAGTGTGATTAAGCAACTGAATATAGCTTTTGTGATAGATTAAACTAATATAATTTTTGTATTGATCTCTTATCTTCTACCTTTTGAATTGATATATTCTTGATTACATATTTGGTATTATTGAAATTTAAAGTATCCATAATGTTGTATCTTAGATCTTTATAAAACTTGTCTAGTTTTATTTTGTGGAAATTAATAATTTTTTTTATGAAAATCTTTTATAGTTCTATTTATCCCCTCTTAAACTAAACAGAGGTAAAGAGTTTGATCTTGAAAGATATTTAAATTTTAAATTTACTTTCAAGAAAATGATTGAGAATAAGTTTTTCTTTTATAGAACACCTATTAATAAACACCTATGTTTAAAGCACTAATTACCAGTTTAAAGAGTGAGGATAAATTGAATATACTGGTAAAGGTATTTGGGATAATGCACAAAGTTGATGATGTTTTATGGAACACCTTATAAGTTACTCATGATCGAAGCAATAACAATAATATTAACTAAAATAAGAAAAGATTGACAGTGAAAATAATATCACTCACTAGAAGAATAAAATGAAGATGAATCAATGAAAGAAAGTGATGTTTGGAAAAAATTTTATGAAAAAAAGGTCATTCCATAAGTGTCAAAAATAAAACGAAATAATCATAAATTTAGTGAAAAAAAAAACGCAAAACCAAAAAATGTATAATACAGTGTAATAGTATTTCATATTACTCGAGTGATCTCAATTCATCTAACATTTTCTTTTACAAACTCGTAAATGTGATATTTGCATTTTGGTTCTTGCATTTCATATTAAATATAAATATTTAGACGAAATTTGTAATTGTGAATAATAAAAATTAGTTATTAATGAAATTGGTAATACATTGATTTGACAGATTAAGTAGTTTCTTTTCTCCTCAATATACTAACACTTAATTGGAAATATTTTCTCAACAACTAATTAGTAATCTAGTTGAAGAAAGTGTTTATATTTTAATTACGAGATGTTTAAATTTAATGTCCAAACGCGTCTTAAATAAATAAAATTATTTTTAGAAAAAAAATATATGTGACTGTTGGATATAAACAAATTTCCAGAAATAAGAGAAACATGAATTTATATACACCTAAGATATCTTTATTAATAAGAAATTTTTGAAATAGTATCCATAAATATTTAATCCAAAACCCAATCAGAAAATATAAAATGAAAAGAGTTTTATTTTAAATATATTACTAATACCAACAAAGAATAATGTTGCAGACCAAAGATAAAACCTAAAAGGGAGAAGAAAAAAGGACATAATGAAGTTTAATTGCATGATTAAAGATGCACTTAAACTTAATTTTAACCATGACTTACTAAACTAATTAAATGGTTATGACCATGTTAAGCAGTGTTTGGCACGCTAGAAAATTCCTAGTTGAGACGTTCACGAAAGAATGAGTAGAGAATGTTAAATATATATAGCTAGGGTTCCCATAATTGGATAGACCAATCCGATAGAATCAATCATTGCTTATTTTCTTTTTTATATTATATTATATTATATTTGTAATTGCAATTTCTATTTGTTTGATATTTCTAATTTTCTGCCCTCTCTGTGTCAATCACTATTGCCCTTTTAAGGGAACATTAATACCGAAGCAAGGGCTACCTACCCGATTTAGTACACTGCACACTCTATCCTAGGTCTACCTTCCACCAAAGTTTTAGGGTTTATTCATTCATGGAATATTTTCTTTTTACACTTAATTCTATATCATCTTAATGTATCCAATACTTATCTCAAAATTTAGGATTAAATATTTTTGTACTTTAACATAAAATTGAAATTTAGTTTTATTTTAAATTTTAATATATTTTGGATTGTAAATTTTAAAAAAATAATAAATATAGCCATTTTACAATAACTTTTAATTTTACACATTTTAATTTAAATGTCAATTTAAAGCATAATTTAATATGTATTACGACTAAAAAAATAAAAGTTTAATAAGTTAAATTCCTTTTTCTTTTTCCTATTTCTCATTGTCTCTTATTTTGATAATTCATAACTTTTTCCATTCTCTTGTATTTTTCATTATATCTAAAATGTCGACTTTTAATATCTTTATTACCTGAATCTTATCATGTCTTTAAAGATTATGAATTAATTATTATTAAATCTCTGTTGATTATACTGACATTTAACTTAATGACTCAATTTATAATGGAGATAACATTACAAAGTCTCTCTAATCTTAATTTAATAAAAACATAAGAATGCAAGAATATCATTCTGAACTATTGATCCAATCTTAACATCGCAATAAGTAAAGAAAATTGACACGCTTTTTGATTAGGAGATTATATATGTTATTTTTAATTGGAATCAAACTCTATCAAAATTTTATATATAAACGAATTTTAATTTTACATAAAAATTTAAAAACTAAAATCATTTTCAATGATAAAATTGATGTTTAAATAATATTAAAAAAACTCTCTCTCTCTCTCTATATATATAAATAAAAATATAATTGATATATCTAAACATATATTTATTATACATTTTACTTATATATAAAAAAAATTGTATAGTTTGAAATCGTAGTTTTGTGAAAATTGAGTGTGGGAAAGTAGTAAAAATTGAAAATGCATATATGCTAAATGTGGTGTGATTTATCTTGAAAGAAGACAGAAAAGTGGTATAAGCAAGTGAGGAGTTATAGAATGAACAGTTGGCAGCATTTGAAAAAAGTGGTGCACTTTCCTCCCACCATTTTCTCACCTCCTTAATGCCATCAAACCAAGAAACGACTACTTACACTAAAAAAATAAATTATCATCGTTTAGAGTTAAAATTCGTATATAAAATCTAAAATTTATATATAATATTTGGTTATATACGAATTATATATGGACAAAAATATGTATATACTATCTTTTCATAATTCGTTACATAATAGGTACGGATAAAATATAAAAGTATTTTAATAATCAAATTTCAAAAAAAAAAAATCTTTTTATATTGGTGTAGATGTAGTCCATATAAAAGTGAAATAATTTTTACATTACTTATTAATTGATGTAGAAAATGAATATAATTGATGCAAATGAATATATCATGTCTATTTGTTACCCGATCAAAGGGTTTTCTTATGAAGGTGGAGGTGATGACTTTTTTAGAGTAAGTGAAAAAAGATTGAAGTTGCAAAGTGAAAACAGAAATGAAGATGCACAATTGATGTCATAAAAACTAGAGTCTACACATTGATTTCTATGAAAACGAGTGTGATATATTCGTAAATAATATACATTAGGCTCATTACCATAGAATAAATAGCCATCTAACATTTTAGATTATATAATTAAGATTATCATTAAAATTTGAATATTTCATCAACATATTCCATAACTAAATACATATGCATTAAAATTTTATTATTTATAATTTCATGTTATATTTTTATATTCTATATGATGGTTTGTTAACATAAATGGTTTTTTAGTAATAATTTCTTTGTAAAGTTTTTAAGAAAAGAATTATGAGATTAATTATAAGTCACGATTAATTATTATAAAATATTTACTTTCAAAATTCTAACACTTAAAGATATTCTATTTTTCAAAATTTATTAGTTTTAAACCCGTGCCTAGCATTAAATGATGTTGGTTTGTGTGCTTATTAAAAGAGAACTAGAGATCTATGAAAAAAATATATAATAAATATTTTTAAGTTTATAATTAAGAGTTGAATAGAATAGAATGAACTTTAAAAGGTTTAGAAGTCAAAATGTCTCTAAAAATATAAAAAACTTTGTAAAAATATAAAGGATAAAGTATGTAAAAAAATAAAGTAAACTCTATAAAAATATAAAAGATATGTAAAAATATATATAGCTTACTCAGTAAAAATATAAATTAGTGTATGAATAGACCATGCAATATAAATTGTTAGACTCGTCTAATCAATGCATTGAAAAATTCGTTCCATATGTGTTGTTAGACTCATCTAACCAGTATATGAACACATTATGTATTGTTAGACTTGTCTATTTAGTATGTGGACAAACTTGTGTAATGTATATTGCAATACTTGCCTAATCATAGAATGAATAGAGTCGTCTAATGTATTAATAGATTCATCTAACATGTTTATGAACAAACTCATCTATCGTATATTTATTAGACTAGTGTAATTAGTATGGACAAACTTATCGTCTAATGTGTATTACAAGACTTGTCGAATCAGTGTATGGACATATTGATCTAATGTGTATTATTAGACAATCAATGTATGAAATAACTTATCAAATATTATTTACTTTACTCATCTAATCATTATAAGGACATATTCGTCTAATGTATATTGCTATAAATATATATTTAGTAAGTAGTATAAGAAAGAAAAGTAAATTATACTATCATAATATGTTTTAAAATTAAGTACATAAAAGGGTAAGATATAAATCATATTTAAATGCAAATATAATAATAGAATTCAACTCATAAAATAGCAAGGTGTGTTTGCCGTTGAAATATCTTTAATATTTCATCATCTTGTTAATCTAATATTAAACTATAACATTTTGAGACATGTGTTATATGCCATAAATACCTCTTGGGGAACTTAAAGTTAAGAGTCTTCATATCCTCTAAAAGTTATTTAATAAAGTAATCTAAATACTTTAAATAACATGAGCTTTAACTTGCATAACTTACTATTTCATTTCTTATACAACTCATGAAAGCATAAAACATGTTAAAGGTTGGAAATCAAGTTGGCTTCGTTTTAACATCAAGAAGGGGGTGAATCGGTGAGTTTTCAAAATCAGAGTCTTTTTAAAATCTTTTTCACAAAATATAAACATTTACAAAAAATTCTAAGTGCAGCGGAATTACAAAGTAGAATATGTAAACAGGTAAGTCGACCGAATGTAACAGTGTAAGGATAGAGAGATCAAAGACAGATTTTTATACTGGTTCGGCCTCAATGCCTACATTCAATGTCATTCCACAATCTGGAAGCAAATACACTATAATGGTCAAGGTTTTTACAACAAGGCTTTTATAGAGACCTCCACATCAAAAATATAAAACACCTCTCTAACCCTCTAACAAAAATATAGGCAATAAACACAACAAAGATCCACAACAAGATATCCCCTTGTCGCAACTGGAATCGCGACGGGACGACGATCCAAAAAAGAAAACAGGTTTTGAAAAAGAGTTTGGAGTCGCCACCATAGTTTATTCTGGAAAACTACGGAAAAACCATAGAATGATAAGGCAAGGTCTACAAAACCAAATTTTGGTTTTAGGAGTCGGTTACGTGTGGGGAAGGTATTAGCACCCCACAACGCCTGCCCTAAGGCAATACCTTTAATTAAATACGCAAATAAATATGTGGTTTTTCAAAATGTTTAATTATCACTGGAAATAAAATTCTAAAGAAACAAAAATATTTTTTATTTTTTTTGTGCCCGACAAGGATTGACCTTGCTCCTACGTATTCTCAAAATGAGAAATCAGAGTTACGTAGTTCTAGAAAATCGTTTGGGAAATTTGATTGAGAAATTTTTTTTGGACAAGATTTGGATTTTTTGGGAAAATGAAAAATAAGAGAAAAGGTTTTCAACACAAGGCTGACGCGAATGGTCGCACGTGTGCTTAAACCCTTTGAAATAATTTTTGCTTAATTTTAAAAGAATAAGGAAAAA